>NC_059286.1:14464503-14607003 GCF_017591435.1 Portunus trituberculatus
GAAGAACGTGGTAATTTGTGATTAAGGAAGAATAATATGTAATAGAACAAATGATGATGGCTGATACAGACTCCCCTCTCTGAAAAATACCTTCTCATATTTCATGATGATGATGATGATGAGATATTGCCACAAGATAATTACTCACTCAGAATATATATATATATATATATATATATATATATATATATGACTTGGAGTTTAGTGTCTGTGTCTTCAGCATACAAAGAAGACGAGAAAGCCGTAAAGAAGATCATCCACAACAACGTCTCGCCCATCAACACAGACACTAAACTCCACGTCATCATTTACTACAAGACCAGAAAAACCGCAAGCCTCATCATGAAGAATAGCTGTCTTCCTCCGACAAACTCCCTGCAAGAAGTGAACGTCGTGTACCAACACACATGCACTGTTGGTGACTGCAGTCACCTAAACTCGAGGTACATTGGCTTCACATCTACAACCCTATCAAAGAGAATTACAGCACACCTACAAGACGGCGCTATAAGACGACACTACATGAATGAACACGGCATCATCCTGAAGCGACATCACATGGAAAGCAACACCACCATCCTAGTTAAAGAAAACGACAAAAGAAGACTCAAGATGACGGAAGTAGTACATATCTACTCAGAAAAACCTACCATCAACATACAACAGCAGCCAGAATCATCGTTACCATCCCAGCGACAGCCACACGGAGCTGTAGCCGGCTGCTCATTGGCCGCTTCAGACGAAACTCGATCCTCGCTCTGACTGGCTACTTGACGCGACTACCTGCTTCCGCCGCCCATATAAGCCCGCATCCTCACTAGTTGCACTCTCTCTCGAGATGGCAAGCCAGCAGCATCAAGGCCAGTTCAAATGGTACAACTATAAGCGTGGCTTTGGCTTCATCAGCGACTCCAGTACAAAAACTGACGTTTTTGTACACTACTCTGGACTAAAACGGTCCCTACAAAGACGTCTCCCTCGCGAAGGTGATAACGTACAGTTCACCGTCTGCGTGGGAGACAAAGGACCGGAGGCCCGAGAAGTCGCGAGGACCAGCCAGACACCACAAACGAGTAGTCCAAGCCGGAAACCGCTTACCAGGACATGGGATATGGAAGCGAAGATAACTGCCTGCATCTGCACGGCAAAAGCCCTTGCTGGCAGCAACTCCAGACGCCTGCAAGTCCTTATCCCTGTCCTGCTTAAGCATAACGGTCTACCTGTTATACGGATCCCACAGCAAGCCCTCGGAACCGCCAACCACCACACACCTAGACCGAGAAGAAGGCCCCAGCCGCTTCGCCAAGATGACGAGCAACCTTGCCACGACGACCCGGCAGATGAGGCTCCGATCGTCGAGGAGGAGGAGGAGGTGGAAGGAGAAGACGAGATCGTCGATGTGGAAGGCAGCGACACGGAAGAGCCACCTCCAATTGTCGAGGACCCTCCAAAAGAAGAAGAAGGCTGGACAATATCGCAAAACAAGAAGAGGAAGAAGAAGAAACCCACTGCGCCCGAAGCTGAACCAACTCCCCGCCCAAGCCCAAAGAGGGAGACAGTAGACAAGGACGGTGAGGAACCACACACCAACGACTACCAGCTAAGAAGCAAGAACACGGGCACCAGACACGAAGAGCCAGGGCAATCCCTCTCAGACTTGATAGAAGGATTCAACAAATACAGGCAAGCCTTGCTGAGACAGCAAAACAACCAGCAGAACTAAAACATCTCCACTCCCGACGCCAACAACGACGACGGTGTGGCTCTCCTTGACAGGGCCCTGCCTCCCAGCCCCCGCCCACCCACCCAAAGACGCCGCTCAACAACACTCAACATCACCCTGCACCTGGGTTAAGCCCCAGCGACTTTACTCTCCTACTAAAGCTCACTTCTTATCACCCACCTATTCTTCCCCTATCCCCACTTCCCCCCTCCTACTTTTCTATCTATCCTGACCTGACCTGAGGCCTGTCATTCTCTCTGAAGAAGCATTAACAGTCATAACTACTTATCCCTTATATTCTTCACTGGGAAAAGCAAAACTATTAATTTCTCCATCAACATTAACTCCAACACAATAACATGAGGAATTAGATAACTATTTAAAATCTCTAAGCTACATGTCATTAGCAATAAGTTGATCAGCCAGAACACCTCGGGTCGTCAGATCAGCAGGATTATCTGTACCTGGACAATAATGCCAGTCACCTGAAGAAGTCAGTGTTTTAATTTCAGTTACTGTGTTAGTAACAAACATTTTCCATCTTGTGGGATTAAACTTTATCAAAGATATAGCAACTTTTGCATCTATCCAGCAAGCTAATCTTACATTATCAGGCAAAAGCAAGGCAGATTTGACAAAGGAAATGAGACGAGCACTCAAATAATGCTTCATGTATTTTCCAGCCGAGGTAAAGTAACCTGCTTGACAGGAGCCACTTTTCTTCTGGACATAACAAAGGATACATGGAACTCCTCCTGTGATTTAGGCATACTCAAGTACACACTATAACCATAACCTTTCTCAGAAGCATTACAGAAGACATGTGTCTCCAAACCTTCAACTGAACTTAGTAGCAAATTTAGAAAATAGCATCTATATATTTCAAAGGTCTTCATTGTCTTTATGCCATCAACCCAACACTGAATCTTTGATTACAGATCATGTGGTAAAGTTTCATTCCAACCAAATCCAAGACGCCAAATTTCCTGAAAAGAAACATTTCTCTTGGTGTAGTTCAAATTAAAGTTATCATCCAAACTGAGCACCTTAAATGAAAACCGGAGGTGGGCTCTTTACTGGATATCGGATAGTCCGGTATCGCTTCTCCGGACTTCGAAACGCAGATACTCCGTACCTGCACTTCCGCGTCTAAATTTTTTTTCCCTTGGTCCGGTACCGTATCCAAAATTGTTAAAGCGTGCCCGAAAAATCTACTCCGCACCTCAAAAAATAAAACAAAATACAAGTCAATAATTCATCAGAGCTTCATATATATATATATATATATATATATATATATATATATATATATATATATATATATATATATATATATATATATATATATATATATATATATATATATATATATATATATATATATATATATATATATATATATATATATATATATATATATATATATATATATATATATATATATATATATATATATATATATATATATATATATATATATATATATATATATATATATATATATATATATATATATATATATATATATATATATATATATATATATATATATATATATATATATATATATATATATATATATATATATATATATATATATATATATATATATATATATATATATATATATATATATATATATATATATATATATATATATATATATATATATATATATATATATATATATATATATATATATATATATATATATATATATATATATATATATATATATATATATATATATATATATATATATATATATATATATATATATATATATATATATATATATATATATATATATATATATATATATATATATATATATATATATATATATATATATATATATATATATATATATATATATATATATATATATATATATATATATATATATATATATATATATATATATATATATATATATATATATATATATATATATATATATATATATATATATATATATATATATATATATATATATATATATATATATATATATATATATATATATATATATATATATATATATATATATATATATATATATATATATATATATATATATATATATATATATATATATATATATATATATATATATATATATATATATATATATATATATATATATATATATATATATATATATATATATATATATATATATATATATATATATATATATATATATATATATATATATATATATATATATATATATATATATATATATATATATATATATATATATATATATATATATATATATATATATATATATATATATATATATATATATATATATAACATCTGGATAAAAACTGTTCAATAAAAAGAGGAAGATGGCCACGTAGGCCCAAATTAAACAAAGACTGTAAAATGCCATGACACCAACCCGTGTCGTAGGCCTTCTCCAGGTCAAAAAAGACTGTTACTTGATGGTGGTGATTAGCGAAGGCCTCACAAATGGAAGACTCTAGGGATAAAAGAGCATCAGTAGTAGACCTCATCTTTTGGAAGCCGTTCTGTACCGGTGACAAGTACTTCCCCCTCTCCAAATACCACATGAGTCTTATATTTACCATCTTTTCTAACACTTTGCAAATACAGGACGTTAAAGATATAGGACGGTAGTTCGTAGCCTGGAGATTATCTTTCCCAGGCTTCGGAAATGGGAGAACCACTGCCACAGCCGAAGAAGATGGAAAGTCACCGGTATGGCTGCCAAATCATATTATAAAGATTCAAAAGAAAGTTTAAAGCAGTGTCAGACATGTGGCGCAAGAAGGCATAAGGTATATCATCTGGCCCAGGAGAAGAGTCGTGACACTGGGACAAAGCAGTCCGCAACTCGGAAGCAGAGAAAGGGACATTATAAGACTCCTCCAGCGGAAGAAAAGTTTATGCCGAGAGATTCCATTCTCTGGCGGTGACGTGCGCCCGGAGCTGCAGGATGCCTCTGGGAAACACTGGCAAAGTGCTCCGCGAAGAGGTCGGCGACATTCCTAGGGTCTGCCACCGTTCGCCCAGCAGACAACAAAATTGGTGGGGAAGGAGCAGAATACTTCCCAGCAATTCGGCGGACTTTGTTGAAGACATCCGTAAGAGGGTGCGGACGTTTATGGAAGAGACATAGGCTTTCCACGAGGCTCTTTGTGCCTCTTTCAAAACGCGGCGGGCCCGAGCTCGGCAGCGCCGAAAAGCTTCCAGGCACTGCGGGTCCCCACGATGTCGCCGGAGACGAGAGAAAGCTGCCCGTTTCTCTTTACCGCTGCAGTGCATGCTGCGTTCCACCAAGGAACGGGACGCTTAGTAAAGCGACCTGACGTCCTAGGGATTGTCTGAAGCGCTAAAGAAATAAAAAATCGGTAAAATAATCAACAGCCTCAGCACAAGTAGAAAAGTCAGCCAGCGGACGGATAAAAGAGCTAAGGTCTGTGAATCGACGCCAATCTGCCTTGTCTAAAACCCAGCGTGGTGGCCGGGACTGTGGCTCAGATTTCACAGATTCCAATAAAATCGGAAAGTGGTCACTACCGTGTAAATCCGGTAGGACTCGCCAATTAAAATCAAGGAAAGAATTAGATGTACAAAGAGAAAGATCGATAGCTGTAAAAGTCCCAGTAGGACTGTGGAAATGTGTAACATCCCCAGAATTTAAAATCTCCAATCCCTCATCCTCAATAAAAGAACCGATTAAAACCCCACGAGGATTACTAGCACCTTCATCCCACAATGGGTGACGGCCGTTAAAATCTCCCAACAAAGAAAAGGCGGAGTCAGCTGACGCACCAGGCCGTCAAGCTCACCCCTGGAGACAGGAAGCCGAGGAGGAGATATAAACTGCAGATGGTGTACAGTCGTCCCATAAAGACCTTAACAGCAACCACCTGAAGGGAGAGTTAAGTTGTACCGGGATAACAGGTATATCCTGACGGACTAGAATAGCTGTGCCACCGTGGTGGCCCTGGTCAGGAAAGGAGTGTTAAAAAGGCACGATAGCCAGGAGGACTAGAATAAGTACTATCACCTATCATAGTCTCTTGTAGAGCTACACAGGCTGGAGAGAACTCCGACAGCAAAGCTCGGAGTTCCCCCCACGAGGCGCGAAGGCCTCTACAGTTCCATTGTAGAAGCTTGAAGACGACTATTTGGGTGCAGTGGACGAGCGAGCCTTTTGAGGCTGCCCGTGACTGACCTGACTAGAAATAATCAAACGACGAGAAGACACCGGGAGTTGAGATGTGCCGGGTCGTTGGACCTCAGCCTTTCGGCTTATCGGTGGGTGATGCGAACTATCATCACTTTTACTGGTCCTCGGAGGACGAGGATCAGGCAGGACTGCACTTTCCGATACAGTTGGTCCACGAGGGACGGCTGTGACAATATCATCGGACGTCTCCATGCTCAGACCGTCCTCATCATAAGAAGCCCGATCTGAGACGGAGGGCGTCACAGAAGGCTGGACAGAAACTACTGGAGCTACCCTAGCAGAGCGGTCCCTGGAGGACTCACGATTATAAGCACCGGGAGAAAACTTAGACTGCTTATGCTGAGCTAAATCTAACGACTCCGCAGAGCCGCGGTGCCGCTTAGTTAGACCCTTGAAAGGCTTAGGAGATACAGGTGGCAAATGGACATCTACTACATGGGTGACTTTGGTCAAGTCCGTATTTTTCTCGTCACTTCTAAGAGATGACTCAACCGAGTCATCAGCCAAAATGGCAAACCTGTTAGCCAGATAAACAGGACCACCCGCCCCAACAGAGCGAGAGGTAGCAGGAGGAGTTGTCTTCGGACCGGCAGACTCAGCCGAAGAGCGAGCGGCCAATGAAGCATAGGATGTCGCACCAGTACCATCCTTCTGGCGGTACAGGAGTTCACGGCGGGCGCTACCGAGGCTGATAAACTGACTATTGGCAAGCTGTAGAATGTCCTGCTCCAGGCGATACCTGGGGCATTGCCTGGAACGTACCTGGTGAGCATCACGACAATGAAAACAATAAGCTGCACCATTGCAATGCTCCTCTGAATGCGAGTCGAGTGCAGAGCAATTACCACATCGGGAAGCTTCCTTACACGAGCTTTTCCCGTGACCGTACCCATAGCATGAGAAGCACTGAAGAGGGCGAGAAACAAAGCGCCTCACCCTAAGGTTGATAGGACCGATATTAACACGGTCAGGAAGGGTGGACCCAAAAAAGGTGAGAAGGACCATGTTGGAGGAGTTCCTCATCTTAGTCACCTTTTGTACTGAGCTAGGGCACATTGCTAGTATTTCCTCTTCTGGGAATTCATAGAGGTCTTGGCTATAAACACAACCTTTGCTATAGTTAAAGGTGGGATGAGCCTTAACAGTCTCAAACATGCTGTCAGAAGGGCATGGGAGATGTTGCAACATCCTAGCTTGCGTAAGATCTTTTGCTCGCACAAGCACCCCCTTCCCATACTTTTTCAGATTCCCCTCAGGAATCGTGCCGATTTCTTTGGACAGGTACCGGGAGGCATGGATGAAATTCCACGCCCATTTCTATAGTACGCCACAAACCAACGTGGAGGTGGGATCTGGCGGACTGCTGGAACTGAATTCTCTAAATAGTTTTCAAAAACATTTGGGATGTAATCCATGTCACTGTCTGAAATATTACGTGACTGGAGAAATTCAGTTTTAAAGCCATGGCCGGCGAGGGGCAGAGATGCTACATGTTCATAAGCTAAACGAGCTTCATCACATGACATAAACGTTACATAGCAGCGGTTAGAAGGAAAGTCCTTATCATAAACCAGTCGAATGCGAACAACCGTACCATACGCCTTGAGAAGTGAGTGCAAGGCATGATAGGAAAATGATGGATTAACATTTACCATTACAAGAGAGTCATATGCAGCAGAAATGCATCCCTCAAAAGAACTTCCAGAACAGGAGACTGCTGTGGGAGGCCCTTGTGGAGGGGAATCCTCCTCCTTACTCAGACCTGAAGATGACGTCTCGTGGGCCAGGTCAGCCACCTCACGAGAACCTGAATGTTTTTGTGTTTTCCCATAAAAACAGCTACACAAAAATTGGCTCCAGGGGCAAGGAAACCACCTACTGGGACTACAATGGGAGGAGCGCTGGCTGCCGTGGACGGGTACCTCGTCCCCATGCGGACCAATCGTTTTAAAAAAAGGCCCCACATGATACGAATGTTTGTCTACGACAGAGCTGAGACCCCCCTCTCAAAGCATCCCAGCCTGGACACCCAACCATCCAGCACAGGACGGCCCCTATTGGGCGATCCCTCCAGCGGGTGGCTCCGCTGGTCCACTGGCAGCCTACGTAGGTTCCATTTAGTCTGGCCCCTCACTGGCGACCTTACTAGCATGGGTAGCCCTCTCCCCCTCGAAAGGGCAGAGCAGGGGCCTAAGCCCCCTCTGGCCTCGCTCACCAGGTCACAGTGGCATGCAAGCCCCCCCACCACGACAAGGCGGTTCCCATCTGGGGGGGAGATTTACTTGGGATTTTCAGTGCATTTTATTTGATTACATTTGCTATACCTAATTAAGCCATTTTTAGCTAAGCCAGGGCATATCAACCAAATTATTCCAATCAAGTGCTTATCACATGTACACGGCGGGAGCCGCCGCGGTACAGTGGAACCATACGCGCTTTGGGGTCTGAAGGGTCTCCAAGCGCACGGGTCCAAATCCTGTCCACAGTCCGAGTGTAGGTTGGGCTTCCTTATTCGGGGCAACGGTTTTCTAGTGGGTTGGCTTTGAGATAAAAGATACCCTAAACAGTATCCCCTTTAGCCCATAAATTCCCGTGAAAAGCCCACATGGTAAAAAAAAAAAACTATTGTCCTTTGTATATTTCATAATTCAATAACTTATTCTTTGTAGTATAATGAATAGTGTGCCAAGAGATCCTAGATTTGAAACCCAGCAGGACAAGGCAGATATCAGTCTTCTTGCATGACTGCTTCTACATTGGAGACTTAATACTCGAACTTAATTAATTCCAAATGCCTGTTCGAGTTTCAAAGAGTTCGATTACCAATACTTAATAATCAGGTAATTCGTTCTAACTTTAACAAAGCCTTAAGTTTACAATTTTTTTTTCATAATTTTTATTTGTAAGTGAAGGCTGGTGATGGATAACGTAGAAGAGGAGAGAGGACGAGTCATCATCCATATAAAATGACTCATAACACGGTATGATTCTTATGAACCCTCTATTGGAAGGCATATGCACTCTCGCTACATTCCTTATTTCTACCACTATAAGCCTAATTGGTGTCATTGCAAGTTTCTAAATAAAAAAAAAAAGCAACCGAAAGAACACAAAAGAAAGTTGATATTCTTTTGACCGCGGGGTGGCGTTGAAACTAGGGATGTGCACCGGCATCCGGTATATCAGAATACCGGTATTTTTGCTTTGCTAATTATTATAATCGATTATTATTAATTAGTATTACCATTATCAGAACTTGACAACCATGTGTTTGAGTAGCAAAATTTTTTTCGAGTACCAGGTTGAACTTTTGCATTCGAATATTGAAAGTTCGATTTTAAAGACGTTCGAGTATTGAGTCTCCATTATATTACAAGGCAGTCTTTAAGCGTTGGATATAAGTCGCGTGTTGTACACTGCCGTGTAGAAGTTGTCCTTCGCTATAGATTTTCCATTACAATATTTGCTTATGTATAGTGCCATGTAGAAAGTTAACTCTTGTTTGTACAAGACATATAGTATGTTATATAATGAATTCATATACAACCTAGGTACTAGCACCTTGTGTTAACAAATACAATTATAATGTAACAAATGTTTACAGCTAGAAGTCTTCTGAGATATAATAAAGATATTTTATTTACAGATTTCATGCTGTAAGAAAACCCAACAATGGCCTGCGATGTCCGGTCAATCCAGACAACATGAAGTACCAACAACAAGTTTATATGGCCACTGATTACTAAATATTATGCATTTAGCACTGATAATTAACATACCTACCATCATGACGTTCTTCAATTTTAAGGCATTACCATGATGCATAGAGTCATGATCACTCTGTCAATGATAGAAGATATCATAGTAGTAGTTATTATCAGAGATAAATTTCTTTGACATGTGTATGATGTATGGATAAAAAAAATAGGTTTATACTATGTAAGCGTGTGAGTATTTATCTAGTTTACCAAGTTATATTGTAAAGGGTTCGAGCGGGGCTTATAATGTCCTGTCTCCATATCTCCATATCTTCTTAGAAGCTGTGCATATTATGTGTTGCAACAACTTCATCATTCAAAGTATTCCACTTATCCATCGTTCTATGTGGAAAACTATATTTGCCTATCTATCTTATACATTGTTATTAGGTTCCCTTTTTCTCTTTTACCTTGTAAGATTGGCAATCTTATATCATTCAGTCTTTCTTCGTATGTTAGGTTCTTTATTTCCGCCACCGTTTTTGTAGCTATTATCTGGGTCAGTTCTAATTTTCTTATATCTTTTTCAAACATGGCGACCATACCACAGCTCTATGTTCCATCTGTAGATGTATCATAGTTGTAATATTTTTCTTCCTCATATCCTTGTCCAGGTAGTGAAGTGCCACTCTAATATTAGTCAACAATTCATATGTTGTTCCAAATGTTTTGCTTATGTGTTTTCCGGGACTCAGAGTTTCTTGTATAACCACTACCAGATCTTTTCCTTCTTTAGTCTTTATCATATGCTGCTTTCCCATCAAATAGTTTCATATTGGTCATCTCTGACTCTTTCCTAATTCCATTACATGGCAATTCTTGACACTGAATTCTAACTTCCACTTCTTACTCCATTCATAAAATTTGTTTATATCTTCCTGCAGTAGCAAACAGTTTTCTCTGGTCTTAATTATTCTTAACAATTTTGTGTCATCAGCACATATACTTGGTCACTTCATACAGTATGTCGTTTACATATAACTGGACCATAATGGGAGCGAACACTGACCACTGTGCCACTCCACTTGATACTTTACTCCCAGATCAGAGCAAGTACGTCTCTTTATATTAGCTAGATTAACGTCCTGTGCGAGGACTACCCAGTAGTGGTTACGAGGCATGGAGGTCCTCTCCTCGTCCACTACTGGGCGGGGAATGGGACAACACCCGCCCCGTGTACCCCTACCTTTAGGCCATAACCCACTGGGATTGCCCGGCTCTGAGGCCAGAAACGTAACCCAGTGGGCCGTCATCCCGAACTCGCCAAGGCTCTACTGTAAGAGGGATCAGTGGGTTTAGTCCCCAGACAGCAAAAGGCCCCCAGCGGCCTCCCCCCGCAGCAAGATAGAGAACTTGAAACGAGGGTATCGGCGCCGGATTAGTGAAGCTGTTAACGGTATCTGAAGCCGGCAGATACCCATTACTCTGCGGCCGTGGATTAGGTTTCAGGAGAAGGAATAGTCCGTCAAGTAATCCCTAATCCAATCTAATATTATTCCTCTCAATCCTTCTATGTTCTCCAATTTCCAAAGTAGTCTGTTGTGAGGGACTTTATCAAAAGCTTTGTTTATGTCCAGGTACACAGCGTCCTTCCATCTATCTCTGCGCTCCAGTCCTTCCACTACTCTTGAGCAGAAACTTAATAAACTCGACACACATGACCTTCCAGTCCTGAACACAAATTGTTTGTTCAATATAACTTGCTTCTCTTCCAGATTTTTAACCAACTTTTCTTTGCTAACAATTTCACATATCTTCCCCACAACACTTGTAAGTGACACCTGTCTGTAATTTAGTGGCTCAGTTGACTTTCTTCCTTTGATTATTGGGATTATGTTGGCTCTCTTTCATTCCAGTGGTACTCGCTCTTCCTTTAATGAGCTTGTAACCATTTTCCAAACTGGTTTTAACAATTGATCTTTACATTCCTTTAGTTCCCTGCCCGACACACCATCCGATCTCATCACTTTTCTGACATCCAAATTTTCTAGTAGTCTTCCAATTTCTTCTTTGTGCGCTATGATTTCTTGCAAGCCTTAAAAAATGCAATGTCCTATTTGGTTCTGCAAAATACACTTACGTGAAAACAGTCTTAAAATTCTCATTAATTATTTCACCCATTTTCTCTGCTGTTTGGCATGCCTTCCCTCCTTTAACTATTTTTTTCTACTGCTTACTTGCTTTTCATCGTACCATTTATATACTTGTAAAAAAAACTTGGGTTCATCATCGTTTTTTCTCACTACATCTTTCTTAAACTTTCTATCCACCTCTCTCGTTACTCTAATATATTCATTTCTCACAACCTTATACTTCTGTCTGTAGTTTTCATCTTTCAATTTTTTTTTTTTGAGTTTATTAAAAAATTTTTTCCTCTTAGCTTCTACACATCTGCAATTGTACCAAGCTTGTATACTTTTCTATACTATATAGATAGGTGCGTATTTCTTCACTCTTTCGTTATGTTTATTTAGGAATATTTCCTTTTCCCCTTTACTGTCCTTCCGTTCATAATATTCCTCCAATTTATTTCACCAAAAAAAATTCTGAACTTTTAAAAATTTGCTCTAGCATAATCTAATCTCTTTTTTTTTTTTTTTATTCCTCTCTGTATCTTATCACATCTTCCTCCTGGGTTTCCAACACTAGTGTTACGTGGTCACTTCATTCCATCGGACTAAGGTATTGTATGCTGGTTTCTTTGTGAACATTAAGTCAAGCATTGATGGTTCTTCTTCTCTATACTGTGTTGATTCCTCCACCCACTGATCCAATGGATGGATAGTTAACTGCAACAA
The DNA here is from genome assembly GCF_017591435.1 of Portunus trituberculatus. Taxonomy (NCBI): domain Eukaryota; kingdom Metazoa; phylum Arthropoda; class Malacostraca; order Decapoda; family Portunidae; genus Portunus; species Portunus trituberculatus. The sequence goes on from NC_059286.1 coordinate 14,477,011, forward strand.
CTCCTTGCTCTACAATCAAGCATTACCCATTTCAGTAAGTAGGTAGTAGACACCTAGCAAAACGATAATTTACTCCCAGCGGGAGAAGTGAAATTTCCATTAAAGCTAGTTGTGATCTCACTGAATATTTCCCTTTCTCTCTCAAAATTCATAAAGGGGCAGTCACAGGTTGCCCTCTAAAGAAAACTTTCCTTCTTTACACAAAACTACCTGCACTTACCACACACACACCCTTCACTTAAAATTCAAAATAAAAAAATGGCGACTCCAATACCCATCCTCGGAGTCCCCTTGCTGGAAGGGGGTCCAGGACCAGATATGTCCCAAAGTCGGACTCCTCTCTTATTGATGACCACAAATATCTTGACACCTCCCTTAACGTTTTTCTACATTAACTTCTCTAACGTTCCCGGTTTTACATCTATTTTTTAATCTTCGGAACACCACCTCTCCTTTTTCTAAATGTCATATCCTTTTCCTCACCGAAACACAGCTGTCTGAGGCGACTGTCAGTAACACCTTCTCTGTTCCTCCCTACTTTCTCTATTATAATTTTGTCTCCAAAGCTGGATGTTGCGTCTATGTGCCCAATGACATAACTTGCTCTCGTGCCCACGCTCTTAAGTATTCCGAGTTTTCCACCATCTGGCAACGACTCAATAATCACTCTCTAAGGTTATATGTGCTGTCTATCTCTCCCCTAACTTCTCTGACTGTCGTAAATTCTTGGAGATTTCAATGTCCACCACCAGCTTTGACTTTTCTCTCCCTTCACTGACCTTCCTGGTGAAGTAGCCTTCATCTTTGCTATCCTCCTTGACGTAGAGCAACTGGTGCAACATCCTACTCGTATTCCTGACCGTCTTGGAGATATGCCCAACATTCTTTACCTCTTTTTTACCTTTAATCCTTCTGGTTATGCTGTTACCGTCTCATCTCCGCTGGACTCCTCCGATCACAATCTCATTTCTGTATTTTGTTCTATTTCTCCAGTTTCTCTTCAAGATCCTCCTCAGCGGAGGTGCGTCTTGCGTTTTTCCTCTGCCGGTTGAGGGGACCTGAGAAGGTATGATGCTGATTTCCCCTGGAATGATTACTGTTTCCAAATCAGAGACCCATCTCTTTGTGCTGAACGCATAAGAAAGGTGATAGTGTTTGACTTGGAGGCGTAAATTCCTCATTCTCTCTCTCAACCTAAACCTTCTAAACCATAGTTTAACACATCCTGTTCTCGTGCTATACATGATAGAGGTTACCCACAAAAGGTACTTGAGCCTTCCATCTCCTGAATCTCACGCACTTTATATTTTTGCCCAGAATCATGCCAATTCTGTTCTTCAACTTGCCAAACATTCCCTCATAAATAGAAAATGTCAACATCTTCCAAAAAAAATTCCCCACGAGACTTCTGGCATCTACCCAAAAACATCTCTAATAACTTTAATTCTTCATCTTTCCCTCCTGTATTTCATCCTGAAGGCACCACTGCCATCCCTTCTGTCTCTAAAGCTGAACTCTTCTCTCAAATTTGCTAACAACTCAACTTTGGATGATTTTGGACTTGTCCCTCCCTCTCCTCCTCCGTCTGACTATTTCATGTCTTCAATTTAAATTCTTCGTAATGATCATTTCCATGCCATCACAGGCCTAAACCCTTGGAAGGCTTGTGGACCTCATGGGGTCCCTCCTCTTGTTCTCAAAAACTGTGCTTCCATGCTTGCACCTTGCTTCGCCAATCTCTTTCAACTATGTTTATCAACTTCTACCCTTCTTTTTTGCTGGAAGTTTGCCAACAGTCAGCCTGTTCTTAAAAAGGGTTTCTAACCAATCAAACTACCGTCGTGTAACTATAATCTCTTACTTGTATACATTTAAAAAAAAATACCCAGAATTTTTTTTTATGTAGAAGAATGGGCAGCTAAGGGCAACTAGATATTTAAAAAAAAAAGCTCACATGATATTGGTACTCTAAAAGGAAGGGTTATCAAAACTTAGGGAGCAAATGCCATTACATCTCTTTCTTGAAGGAAGTCAAGACGTAGAAAGTACAGAAACAGGCAGAGTTCCAAAGTTTACCAGTGAAAGGTATGAATAATTGGGAGTACTGGTTAACTCTTGCGTTAGAGAGTTTGACAGAAAAGGAATGAGCGGAAGATGAAAGCCTTATGCTGCGAAGCTGCGGGAGGAGGGGAGGCATGCCGTTAGCAAGATCAGTAGAGCATGGATATAGCGATAAAAAGATAAAAAGAGATGCAGAATTTAAGCGGTGAGAAAGAGGCTGAAGACAGTCAGTCAGAAGTGGGGATTTGATGAGACGAAAATCTTTTCATTCCACTCTTTCTAATAAATTTGTGTGAGTGAATGCCCCCAAGCATGCAAAGAATACTCCATATAGGGTGGATAAGGCAGTTGGAGGAGCTAGAAAAACTGTTGAAGACGCCGCAGAACGCCTAATTTCATAAAAACTGTTTTATCAAGAGATGTGATGTGAAATTTCCAGTTAAGATTGTGAGTAAAGGATATTCAGTGTGGAAAAGGGAGACAGTTGAGTGCCATAAAAGAAGAGGGGATGGATAGTTGTCTGGAAGGTTGTGTCGAATTGATAGATGGAGGAATTGAGTTTTTGAGTCATTGAAAATTACTTTTAATTAAACTACAATTACTTTTAAATTATTTTTTTGTCACAATCGGAAATCTTACAAAGATCAGAGGTCAGGCATTCTGTGGCATCCTTGCGTGATCTGTTGACTTCCTGAAGGGTTAGTCGTCTTTGAAAACACGTGTGGAGATGTGGAGTGGTGTCATTAGCGTAGGAGTGGATAGGGAAAGAAGTTTGGTTAAGGTCATTAAGAAATAATAGAAAGAGAGTGAGTGACTAGACTCAATCCTCAGGAACACCACTATTAATAGATTTAGGAGAAGAACAGTGGCCGTCTACCAAAGCAGCAATAGAACAGTCGGAAAGGAAACTTGAGATAAAGTGTCAGAGAATGATAGAAGCTGTATGTGGTTAGTTTGAAAATCAAAGCTTTATGCCAGACTATATCAAAAGCTTTTGATATGTTTAATGCGAAAGCAAAGGTTTCACAGAAATCTCTAAAAGAGGATGACCAAGACTCAGTAAGGAACGCCAGATGATCAGCAATAGAGTGACTTTGACGGAAGCCATGCTGGCGATCAGATAGAATATTGTGAAGTGACATGTTTAAGAATCTTCCTATTCAGGATAGATTAAAAACTTTAGACAAGCAAGAGATTAAAGCTATAGGACGGTAGTTAGAGGGATTAGAACGGTCACCCTTTTTTAGGTACAGGCTGAATGTAGGAAAACTTCCAGCAAGAAGGAAAGGTAGAAGTTGACAGACAAAGTTGAAATGCTAGTGAAATGCCAAGGTGCAAGCACAGAAGCAAAGTTTTTGAGAACAATAAGAGGTACCCCATTAGGTCCATAAGCCTTCCGAAGATTTAGGCCAGCGAGGGCATGGAAAATATCATTGAGATCAATTGGTCAGGAATACGAGTAGAGCGTTGCACCAGCTGCTAAAGTTCATAAAAGATAGTGAAGTTGAAGCCTAGTTCACCAGGATGGTCACTGAAGGGAGAGGAAAGCCAAAGCTGGTGGTGAACATTGAAATCTCCAAGGATAGAGATCTCTGCGTAAGGGTAGAGGGACAAAATGTGCTCCGCTTTAAAAGTTAAGTAGTCAAAGAATTTACTATTATCAGATAAATTTAGTTACAGTGTGACTATTGAGCCAGATGGTGAAAAACTCGGAAGATTCAAGAGCGTGGACACGATAGCACATAGACGCAACATCCAATTTTGGAACGAAAATGAGAATAGAGATAGTAGGAGGGAACAGAGAAGAACCTATTCTCAGTTGCCTCACACAGTATGTTCCAGTGAGGAAAAGAAGATGAGGTTCAGTAGAGTAGAGGTGGTGTTCCACAGATTGAAAATTAGAACTAACACAGCGAATGTTGCAGAAGTTAATGTTGAAAAGTTGCGGGAGGTGTCACGACGTTTGCAGTTGTCGTCAAGAGAGCAGTCCTTTCTGAGGACTTTTCTGGTCCCCTCCCTAGAAGGGGACTCCGAGGTTGGGTTTGGAGTACACATTTTTTTTCTTTTATTTCAAATGTGGTAAGTGCATATAGTTTCGAGTGAAAACGGAGAGTTGTCTTTAGAGGGCAGGCTGTGACTGCTCCCTTGAGTTGAGGGATCACGACTAACTTTAATAGAAGGTTCACAGCATCCCCTAAACTAGTGCTATACGACTTCGTTGGGAGTATATATCGTTTCGATAGGTGTCTACTATTCCTCTAAATAGGAAGATTCTTAAATACCTTTCACTTCACAATCTTCTGTCTGATAGTCAGTATGGCTTCCAACAGGGTCGCTCATCTGGTAATCTTCTGGCTTTCCTTAGTGTGTCTTGATTATCCTATTTTGGACATTTCGGTGAAACTTTAGCTATCTCGTTATAACTATCAAAAGCTTTTGATAAAGTATGGCATAAAGCTTTGATATTCAAACTGCCCTCCTACTGATTCTATTCACCTCTCTGCATCTTTATCTCTAGTTTTCTTTCCGATCCTTCCCTTGATACTGTGGTGGACGGCCACTGTTCTTCTTCTAAATCTATTAATTGTGATGTTCCTTTGGTTTCTGTCCTATCACCCACTGTCTTTCTATTGATAATTAATTATCTTAAAAGAAAATTTCTTGCTCTATCCACTCCTACGCTGATGATACCACCTTACATCTTTCCACGTCCTTTCAGAGATAACCAATCCATCAGGAAGTCAAAAATCAAACAGGGTCGCTACAGAACGCCTGACTTTTGATCTTTCTTAAATTTCCAATTGAGGCAGAGAAAATCTTGTAGTTTTCAATGCCTAAAATCTCCTTTCCTCCATCTATCATCTCGACTCTTTTTTTTTCCAGACCGCTATCCCTTCTTCTTCAATGACACTCAACTGCCTCCCTCTTCCTTAATGAATATGCTCGGCCTGTTTTTACTCATAATCTTAACTGGAAACTTCTCATCTCATCTCTTGCTAAAACAACTTCTATGAAGTTTGGTGTTCTGAGGTGTCTTCGCCAGTTTTTCTCCCCCCTTCAACTGCTTACCCCTTACAGTGGCCTAATCCATCCTTGTATGGAGTACTTTTTGCATGTTTTAAGGGAGCTCCACTTACATAGTTTTATTAGGTAGGGTGGAATCAGATGCTTTTCGTCTCATCAACTCCTTTCTTCTCACTGACTGTCTTCAGCCTCTTACTCACCGCCGAAATGCTGTATCTTTTTATTTTTTTTATCTTTTATTGTTATTTTCATGGTAACTGCTCCATAGATCTTGGTAACGGCATGTCTCCCCTCCTTCTGCGGACTCGCTGCACAAGGCTTTCTTCCTCTCATCAAAAGCTTCTGATAGAGTCTGACACAAAGCTTTGATTTCTAAACTGCCCTCGTACGGTTTCTATGCTTCTTTCTGCATCTTTATCTCATGTTTGTTTACCGAACATTGAAATTCAGCCGTGGTAGATGTCCATTGCTCTTCTCCTAAATCTATTAACAGTCATTTTCCATAGTTTTCTTTTCTATTACCCATTCTCTATCTATTATTCTTTAATGACCTTCTTAACCAAACTTCTTGCCCTATCCACTCCTACGCTGATATCACCCTACATCTTTCCACGTCCTTTCAGAGACGACGAGCCCTTCAGGAAGTCAACAGATTACGTAGGGACGCCACAGAATGCCTGATTTTATCTTTCTAAGATTTCTATTTGGGGGCAGAGAAAACTTAGCAGTTTTAGCAGTTTTCAATACCTCAAAAACTCAATTTCTCCATTTATCAATTCGACAGAACCTTCCAGATAACTATCCACTCATCATTAATGCCTCTCATCTGTCTCCCTCTTCCATACTGAATGTCGTCGGTCTGTTCTTTATTCATAATCTTAACTGGAAACTTTACATTTCATCTCTTGCTAAAACAGCTTCTATGAAGTTAGCGTTCTGCGGCGTCTCCGCCCATTTTTCTTGCCCTTTTAACTACTTACTCTGTACAAGGGCCTTATCCGCCCTGTATAGAGTACTCTGTATGTTTGGCGGGGATTCCACTCTATACAGCTTTATTAGATAAAGTGGAATCAAAAGCTTTTCGTTTCATCAACTCCTCTCCTCTGACAGACTGTTTTCAGCCTCTTTCTCACCGCCGAAATGTTGCATCTCTTTTAATCTTTAATCGCTATTTTCATGCTAAGTGCTCTATTGATCTTGCTAACTGCATGCCTTCCCTACTCCTGCGGCCTTGTTGCACAAAGCTTTCTTCGTCCTCTCATCCCTATTCTGTCCAACCCATATAATACAGTTAGCCAATATTCTCATTCATTTATGCCTTTCACTGGTAAACTCTGAAACGTCCTACCTACTTCTGTATCTATGAACTTGAAGTTTTTTTTTAACTCAAAAATTAGGATACATCTCTTCCTGTTCACTGTGTTCCTCACCAAATCTTTCTTTTTCCTTAATTACTTGTATTACTTTGACTTTTGTGTTTTCTTGGATGTCTCTTCGCTACCTCTGAAAATTTGACTTTTTCTTTTTTCCTGATCTTTCCTCGTGGTATTTATTATTTCCCTCAATTTTATTTCACTCATTCCACTTTTAGTTTTGCCTGCCCCATCCATTTCTCTTGTAAGATTTTTTAATGATTTCTCATATTTGATTATTTCTTTAACTCCTGCATTTCTTCTTTCATCACTTGGTTTACTTCTTTTACTTTCTCACATTGCTCTATTCTCTCATTTTGTTGTGTTTTTTTTTTATTACTATGTCTTGTTTTTCCATTATAATTGATAGTGCTTCCTTCATGTATCTAATCTCCCTCTCAACACTCACCAACTTTCTCATATTACCTTTTCCTCCCTATGACCTGGAAACTCCTTATCAGTGCATTCCTCACTCAGCTTTCTCAGGCCTACTGGAGTTCCAATAACTCCTGTAGCTTCAATAACTCTTGGGTTCTCCAGACATGATGAATGTTTTGAAAACGCATCCAAATCGATTAATATGGAGACAGGAAATCTCTATGGCCCCATTTCCCCTTTTACATACAATCTAGGCCAGTGCGCCTGCTTCACAACGCTTGTTGTATCACTCTGGGAGCTCTTTGAAACCAACCTCTCTAAACGATCTGTGTGTGTGCGTGCGTGTGTGTGTGTGTGTGTGTGTGTGTGTGTGTGTGTGTGTGTGTGTGTGTGTGTGTGTGTGTGTGTGTGTGTGTGTGTGTCATTGTCCTCATTTCCCTATCTGTTAAGTCATCCACCTTAAGATATTTTCCTATATTCTTCCCATGTGGTCTATTTTCCATAGGAGTCTATGTGGTATTATGTCGAAAGCCTTCTTAATATCTAGATACACCCTTGTACTTCGTCTATTACTCTTGTATGAAAGCTTAATAAATTTGTTATCCATGGTCTTTCTTTACTGAAACCTCCAGATATTCTAATAATTTTTCTTTGATACCAAGTTCGCACATCTTTCCCACAACACAAATTAGAGAAACTGGTTTATGAATTAAGGGCTCAGTCTTTATATATGGACTACATCTGCTCTTTTCCACTATTTTGGTACCTTTCCTTTCATTAGAGAGTTATTATGTTCAAAATGAGTTCCACCAGTTGTTCTCTACTTTCTTTCAGTGTCTATCCTGACGCTTCACCTGGCCCCATTGCCTTTCTTACATCCATCTTCTCTAGTAATTCTCTAATTTTGTTTTTCTACCACAACGTCTCTTAATCATTCTTTTTTCGCTTGGCTGCTTGGCTCTAAGAACTCTCCCTCTTCATTAAATACTGATTTAAAGTTCTCATTCATAAGTTCTCATTTCTTCTAGTGTCTTATGTATCCTATTTCCCTTAATCAACGTAGTGATTTCCTCTCTGTTTGTCATTTACCCATTTATATATTTATACTTACTTTTATACCTCTCACTACATAGTTTTTCAAAATTTCTCTCCTTCTGTCTTTTATCTTAATATATTCTTTTCGTACCAATTTTATACTACTTATTATTTACTTCATTCCGTTGCTTCCATAATTTTTTCCAAGCTACATCCGTATACTTATTAGCTTTTGGCACATATCGCATTATATTACATGTGTTTGCTCTCTTTTACTCTGTACTCGGAAAACTATCTCTACTTCCTCGTATGTCAAAATCGTCAGCCAGAATTAGGGGAGCAAATGCCTCGATACCTCCCTCTTAAAAGAAGACAAGTTGTAGGAATTCGGAAATACAGATGCAGGGAGGGAGTTCCAGAGTTTACCAGTAAAAGGGATGAATGATTGAGCGTACTGGTTAACTCTTGCATTAGAGAGTTGGACAGAATAGGGAGGAGAGGAAGAAGAAAGCCTTGTGCAGCGTGGCCGCAGGAGGAGGGGAGGCATGCAGTTAGCAAGATCAGTAGAACAGTTACCATGAAAATAGCGATAAAATATAGAAAGGGATGCAACATTTCGGCGGTGAGAAAGAGACTGAACACAGTTAGTTAGAGGAGGGGAGTTGATGAGACGAAGAGCTTTCGATTCCACCCTATCAAGCAAAGCTGTGTGACTGGAACCCCCCCAAACATGCGAAGAGTACTCCATACAGGGACGGATAAGGCCCTTATACAGAGTAAAAACTACAGTGTTTTCCCTCCATTTCTGAGTTTTAGTGCCTAAAATGCTACAAAAAAAAAAAAAATAACCCATTATAGGCATATTTCATTTCATTAAATAAATAATGTGTAATCATGCATTTTGCCTACATTTCTGTATTTTGGTGCTGAAAAAAAATAAAATAACATGTTTTTGTTACTTTTACTTTAGCTTCTCTACGTTGGCATGTTTTCATCAATATCATGGTTTGAAGCACAACAATGTAAAATAACTTGAATATACAAAATTTTCAATCGAGATGTTTTTTTTTTCATAAAACACATTAAAAACACATAAATAAGATGTTTTAACAAATGTAATATATTTACTTGTTTTGCCGGAATATCTGATTTTTTGAGCATATTATGTACCAATTTTTCACATATTTCAGTTACTTTATTCATGAAACACCTCAAACACGCATAAATAAGACGTTTTAACAAATATAGACTTTTGGCGCATAAAATGCTGGAAAGCACCAAAAGAACCCATTTTAGTAATAGTTCAGTTACTTAAACAAATTGTGTGTAATCATGCATTTTGCCAGCATTTCTGTTTTCGTGCAAGAAAAAAACTGAAAAGTAACAAAATTACACGCTTTTCTTACTTTTACTTTGGTGTCTCTATATTGGCTGGTCTTCCTCAATCCTATCATTTTCAAGGATAACATTATAAAATTACTTGCATACACAAAATTTTCAATCGAGATACATAATACATAAATAAGACAGTTTAGCATATACGTATAGTGATTTGCATGCATTTCTACTAAAATAACACATTTTTGTTACTTTACCGTTGCTGTCTCTATTTTATCTTGTTTTCACAAATTTTATTGCTTTCAAGCATAACAATGTAAAATGCCTTAAATATAAAAAATTTCAATCGAGATAGTTTCTTTTTACCATAAAGTACATTAAAAACACATAAGTAAGACGATTTAACAAATAGGGTGTTTTGCCTGCATTTCTGAGTTTTGTTGCATAAAATGCTGGAAAAAAACAAAATAACCCATTTTTGACAAATTTCAGTTCCTAAAACAAAAAAGTCTGTAATGCCTGCATTGCTGTGTTTTGGTGCAAAAAAGCTGAAAACTACTAAAATAACACGTTTTTGTTACTTTTACTTTCGTTTCTCTATATTGGCTTTTTTTCATCAATTTTACCTTTCTGAAGCATAACAATGTAAAATGACTTGAATACATAAAATCTTCAATCGAAATAGAGTTTTTTTTCATAAAACATCTCAAAAAACACCTAAAATAAGACGTTTTAAGAAACAAAGTGTTTTGGTTGCATTTCTGAATTTTGATGCATAAAATGCTGGAAAACACAAACTAAACCCTTTTTTTTTTACATATTTCAGTTCCTTAAACAAATAATGTGTAATGCCTGCATTTTCTGTGATTTAGTGCAAAAAAAGCTATAAACAACTAAAAAAACACGTTGTTGATTTTACTTTGGTTTCTCTATAATAGCTTGTTTTCATAAATTTTATTGTTTTGAAGCATAACAATAAAAAATGACGGAAATACAAATTTTCAAACGAGGTAGTATTGCATAAAATACCTTTAAGAAAACCCATAAATAAGACGTTTTAACAATCTTGCCTGCATTTCTGAGTTTTCGTGCTTAAAATACTTAAAATCACAAAAATAACCCATTTTTTGACATATTTCAGTTCCTTAACCAAATATTGTGTTTTCCCTGCATTTCTGTGTTTTCGTGCAAAAGAAGCTGGAAACTACTAAAAATAACACGTTTTTGTTACTTTTACTTTGGTTTCTTTACATAACAATGTAAAATGACTTGAATATACAAAATATTCAATCAAGACAGTTTTTTTTTATTAAACACCTTAAAAACACATAAATAAAATGTTTTAACAAATATTTATGAGTTGTTGTGATTACTCGTAAAATGCTACAAAACACCAAAATAACCCATTTTATGACATATTCCAGTTCCTTAACCATATAATGTGTTTTTCCTGCATTTATGTGTTTTGGTGCAAAACAAGGTGAAAACTACTACAATAACACGTTTTTGTTGCTTTTACTTTGGTTTGTCTAAATTGGTTTGTTTTCATCAATTTTATCGTTTTAAAACATAACAAACTAAAACGACTTGAATATGCAAAATATTCACTCGATATAGATTTTTTTATATATAAAACAAGTAAAAAAAAACACATAAAAAAGACGTTTTAACAAATATAGTGTTTTCCCTCTATTTCTGAGTTTTCGTGCTTAAAATGATGAAAAACACCAAACACAATTTTTTTTATATATTTCAGTTCCGTAACCAAATAGTGTGTTTTCTCTGCATTACTGTGTGTTAGTGCAAAAGAAGCTGAAAACTACTAAAATAGCACGTTTTTGTTACCTACTTTGGTTTCTCTATATTGGCTTGTTCTCATGAATTTTATCGTTTTGAAGCATAACAATATAAAATGACTTGAATATGCAAAATATTCAATCGGGATAGATTTTTTTTATTAAACACCTAAAACCCAACAAATATAGTGTTTTGCCTGCATTTCAGTTTTTTAGTGGAAAAGAAGCTGAATAATACTAAAATAACAGATTTTTGTTAATTTAACTTTGGTTTCTATATAATGTCTTTTTTCATCAATTTTATTGTTTTGAAGCATAATAATGTAAAAAAATGACCTGCATATACAAAATATTCAATTCAATTCTATAAAACACCTTAAAAACATAAAATAAGACGTTTTAACAAATATAGTGTTTTGGCTGAATTTCATTTTCCTGCTTAAAATGCTGAAAAACACCAAAATAACCCATTTTTTGAAATATTTCAGTTCCTAAACCGAATAGTGTGTTTAGCCTGCATTTCTGTGTTTTAGTGCAAAAGCAGCTGAAAAGTACTAAAATAACACGTTTCTGTTACATTTACTTTGGTTTCTCTATATTGGCTTGTTTTCATCAATTTTATCGTTTTAAAGCGTAACAATATAAAATGAATATAATACAATAATAGTGTGTTTTCCCTGCATTTTTGTGTTTTGGTGCAAAAGAAGCTGAAAACTTCTAAAATAAGACGTTTTTATTACTTTTACTTTGGTTTCTATATATTGCCTTGTTTTTATCAATTTATCATTTTGAAGCATAATGTAAAATGACGAATATACAAAATATTAAATTGAGATAGTTTTTTTTATGAAACAATAAAAACACATAAATAAGATGTTTTAACTAATAGGGTGTTTTACCTGCACTTCGGATTTTTCGTGCTTAAAATGTTCGAAAACACCAAAATAACCCATTTTTTTACATTTCAGTTCCTTAACCAAATAGTGTGTTTTGCCTGCATTTCTGTGTTTTGGTGCAAAAAAGCTAAAACTTTTAAAATAACACGTATTTGATACTTTTACTTTTGTTTCTTGATATTCGCTTATTTTCAGCAGTTTTATATTTTTGAAGCATAACAATTAAAAACGACTTGCATATACAAAATATTCCATCGAGTTAGTTTTTTTTTCATAAAACACCTAAAAACATAAGACGCTCTAAGAAATATACTGTTTTGCCTGCCTTTCTGTGTTTTCGTCGTTAAAATGCTGGAAAACATCAAAATAACCCATTTTTTGGTATAATTCAGATCCTTAACGAAATAGTGTGTTTTACTTGCATATCTGTGTTTTAGTGCAAAAAAAAAAAAAAAAAACTGAAAATACTTAAATAACACGTTTTTGTTACTTTACTTTGGTGTCTCTATAATGGCTTGTTTTCATAAATTTTTGCGTATTAAAGCAAAACAATGTAAAATGACTTGAATATACAAAATATTCAAAGTAGTTTTTTTTATAAAAGACCGTAAAAACACAAAAATAAGAGGTTTTAACAAATATAGTGCATTTCTAAGTTTTCTTGCTTAAAATGCTGGAAAACAAAAATAATTTTTTATTTATTTTTTTTTTACATATTTCAGTTCCCTAACTAAAGAACGTGTTTTGCCTGCATTTTTGTGTTTTGGTGGAAAAACTGTTGAAACGTCTTATTTTTGTTATTTAGGTGTTTTATATAAGAAAAAAAACTCGATTAAACATTTCGTGTATTCAAGTTATTTTACATTGTAATGCTTGAAAACCATAAAATTGATAAAAGAAACCAATATAGAGAAATCAAAGTAAAAATAACAAAAACAAGACGTTTCAACAAATATAGTGCATTGCCTGCATTTCTGAGTTTTCGTGCTTAAAATGCTGGAAAACACCGAAATAACTCATTTTTTGACATCTTTCAGTACCTTACCATACATTTCTTTGCTTTAGTGCAAAATAACCTAAAAACTACTATAATAACACGTTTTTGTTACTTTTACTTTGGTTTCTCATTAATTTTATCGTTTTGATGTATAACAATGTAAAATGACTTGAATATACAAAATATTCAACCGAAATAGTTTTATATATATATATATATATATATATAAAAATATATATATATATATATATATATATATATATATATATATATATATATATATATATATATAATACATAAATAAGACGTTATAACAAATATAGCGTTTTGGCTACATTTCTGAGTTTTCGTGCTTAAAATGCAGGAAAACACCAAGATAACTTTTTTTTTTTTTTTTTTTACATATTTCAGTTCCTTAACCAAATAGTGTTTTTTGCCTGCATTTCTGTTTTTTTTGTGCAAAAACAGCTGAAAAGTACTTATATATTACGTTGTATTAATTTTTAGTTTGGTTTCTTTATGATAGCTTGTTTTCATCAATTCTATCGTTTTAAAGCATAACAATGTAAAACGCCTTGTATATAGAAAATATTGAATTGAGATATTTTTTCTTTACAAAAAACCTAAAAAAACATAAATAACGTTTCAACAAAAAATGGTGTTTTGGCTGCATTTCTGAGTTTTCGTGCCAAAAATGCTGGAAAACACAAAATTACCCATTTTATTACATATATCAGTTTCTTAACTAAATAGTGTGTTTTCTTTGCATTTCTGTGTTTAATGCAAATGAAGCTGAAAACTACTTAAATAATATGTTTTTGTTACTTTATTTTGGTTTCTCTATAATGGCTTGTTTTCATCAATTTTATCGTTTTGAAGTAAAACAATTTAAAATGACGAATGTACAAAATATTAAATCGAAATTGTTTTGTTTTTATAAAACACTTTAAAAACACATAAATAGACGTTTTAACAAATATAGTGTTTTGGCTTAATTTCTGAGATTTCATGCTAAATACCGGAAAACACCAAAATAAACCAATTTTTTTATATTTCAGTTCCTTAACAAAATAGTGTTTTAACTGCATTTCTGTGTTTTGGTGCATAACAAGCTGAAAACTACTAAAATAATACGTGTTTTTAATTTTTTCTTTGGTTTCTTTATATTTGCATGTTTTGAAGCATAACAATGTAAAATGACTTGAATATACAAAATAATCAATAAAGATAGTTTTAAATTTTTTATAAAACACCTTAAAAACACATAAATAAAACGTTTTAACATATATAGTGTTTTGCGTGCATTTCTGATTTTTCGTGCTTAAAATGATGGAAACACCAAAATAACCCTTTTTTTCACAGGTTATTTTGGTGTATTCCAGCGTTTTATGCACTGTAGGATGACCAATGATAGAGCGGGCAGGACGTTGCAACTTTAATGCTGTGTTGTTTCAACCTGCAAGTGCCACTTATCATAATAACAAACCCCTAGATGATTACATGTATCTCCCAAGCAACTGCTAACTAAGCTAAACACAAGACACATAAACCACAGCAGATATCATGAATCACACACAATAAATATGTTCTGCACATAAGTCACATCATCAAAGGCGTACATAGTAATATACGTAGAAACTTACGCGGTACCTCCCGTCACTGGACACCTACAATGCATCCTAAAGCACACACAGATCGGCGGACTCTGCACAACCCTTGGCGATAACAACGTCGGTCACCGGCATTCCACAACCTACTCCCAGTATCGCAGCCGTCACCGTGTAAATCCTTACAAGGCCGACCCAGGAGCACGGGCACCTCACACAGCCGGCACCGCCTGCGTGTCGACAAACCCCTGGCCACGTCACGACTGGCCACCCAGAGTGAACCCATGAAAGACCTCACCTCCGTAACTAATGTAAATCCTCACTCAAGTAACATACAAAAAATACAATACATACATTTTTATTAATATAACAGAGAAATATACTTACAAAATACATGAAACAAGAAAACTTAATAATACACAGGACCGTCACGAACCCTGGCGAAAACGAACGACCACAACTACCGCTAAGTATCCCAATTAATCGTGATTCATGATACATGCACCAAACTAAAAAATGCAGGCAAAAAACACTATTTGTGTAAGGAACTAAAATATGTCAAAAAACGGTTATTATGGTGCATTCTAGTGTTTAATACCCAAAATCAGAAATGCAGGCAAAAAACTAAACTTGTTAAAACGTCTTATTTATGTGTTTTTAAGGTGTTTTATGAAAAAAAACTATCTCGATTGAAAATTTTGCTTATTGGTCACATTATATTATTTTGCTTCAAAACGATAAAATTAATGAAAACAAGATAATATAGAGAATCTAAAGTAAAATTAACAAAAAACTTGGTATTTTAGTAGTTTTTAGCTTTTTTCTACCAAACACAGAAATGCAACGTAAACACTCTATTTGTCTAATGAAATGAAATATGTCATAAATGGGTTATATTGGTGTATTCCAACGTTTTATGCACCAACTCTCTGAAATGCAGGCAAAACACAATATTTGTCTAAGGAACTGAAATATGTGAAAAATGTGTTATTTTGGTGTACAACAGCGTTTCATGCAACAAAACTCAGAATGGCAAGCAAAATACACCATTTGCCTAAAAAAAACTGATATATATCAAAAAGGGGTGTATTCCAGCGTTTTATGCACTAAAACTCAGAAATGCAGGCAAAACACACTATTTGTGTAAGGAACTAAAATATGTCAAAAATTGGTTAATTTGGTGTATTCTAGCGTTTTATGCACCAAACTCGGATATATAGGCAAAACACTATATTTGTTAAAACGTCTTATTTAGGTGTCTTTAAGGTGTTTTATGAAAAAAAAAAAAATACTCTCGATTGAAAAATTTGCTTATTCATCATTTTACATTGTTTTGCTTCAAAACGATAAAATTGATGAAAACATGCTAGTATAAGAGAATTCAAACTAAAATTTACAAGAACGTGGTATTTTAGTAGTTTTTAGCTTTTTTTCAACAAAACACAGAAATGCAACGAAAACACTCTATTTGTCTAAGTAACTGATATATGTCAAAAATGGGTTATATTGGTGTATTGCAGCGTTTTATGCATCAATACTTTTAAATGTTGGCAAAACACACTATTTGTCTAAGGAACTGAAATATGTAAAAAATGTGTTATTTTGGAGTATTCCAGCGTTTTGTGCAAGAAAACTCAGAATAGAATGCAAAACGAACTATTTGTCTAAGGAACTGATATATGTCAAAAAGAGGTTATTTTAATGTATTCCAGCGTTTTATGCACCAAACTCAGAAATGCAGGCAAAACACTATATTTGTTAAAACGTCTTATTTATGTGTTTTTAAGGTGTTTTATGAAAAAAAAACTATCTCGGTTGAAAATTTTGCTTATTCGTCATTTTACATTGTTTTGCTTCAAAACGATTCAATTAATGAAAACAAGCTATTATAGAGAATCCAAAGTAAAATTAACAAAAACGTGGTATTTTAGTAGTTTTTAGCTTTGTTTCACCAAAACACAGAAATGCAACGAAAACACCCTATTTGTCTAAGGAACTCAAATATGTCAAAAATATGTTATATTAATGTATTGCTGTGTTTTATGCATCAATACTCTGAAACGCAGGGAAAAAAGACTATTTGTCTAAAGAACTGAAATATGTCAAAAATGTGTTAATTTGGTGTATTCCAGCGTTTTGTGCAACAAAACTCAGAATACCAGGCAAAATGCACTTTTTGTCTAAGGAACTGAAATATGTCAAAAAAAGATTATTTTGGTATATTCCAACGTTTTATGCACCAAACTAAAAAATGCAGGCAAAACACACTATATGTGTAAGGAACTGAAATATGTCAAAAATGGTTTATTTTGGTGTATTCTAACGTTTAAAGCACCAAAATCAGAAATGCAAACAAAACAATATATTTGTTGAAACCTCTTATTTATGTGTTTTTAAGGTGTTTCATGAAAAAAAACCTATTTCGAATGAAAATTTAGGTAATACGTCATTTTACATTGTTTTGCTTCAAACCGATAAAATTAATGAAAACAAGCTAGTGTAGGGAATGCAAAGTAAAATTAACAAAAACGTGGTATTTCAGTAGTTTTTAGCTTTTTTTCACCAAAAATCAGAAATACAACGAAAACACTCTATTTGTCTAAGGAACTGATATATGTCAAAAATGGGTTATATTGGTGTATTGCAGCTTTTTATGCATCAATACTCTAAAATGCAGGGAAAACACACTATTTGTCTAAGAAACTCTAATATGGCAAAAATGTGTCATTTTGGTGTATTCCAGCGTTTTGTGCAACAAATCTCAGAATTGCAGGCAAAACGCACTATTTCTCTAAGGAACTGATATATGTCAAAAAGAGGTTAATTAGGTGTATTCCAGCGTTTTATGAACCAAACTAAAAAAATGCAGGCAAAACATACTATTTGCGTAAGGAACTAAAATATGTCAAAAAACGGTTATTATGGTGTATTCTAATTTTAAATGCACCAAACTCAGAAATGCAGGTAAAAAACACTAAATTTGTTAAAACGTCTTATTTATGTATTTTTAAGGTGTTTTATGAAAAAAAACTATCTCGATTGAAAATTTTGCTTATTGGATATTTTATATTGTTTTGCTTCAAAACGATAAAATTGATGAAAACAAGCTAATATAGAGAATCTAAAGTAAAATTAACAAAAATTTGGTATTTTAGTAGTTTTTACCTTTTTTCTACCAAACAGAATTGCAACGAAAACACGTTATTTGTCTAAGGAAATGAAATATGTAAAAAATGGGTTATATTGGTGTATTCCTACGTTTTATGCACCAAGTCTCTGAAATGCAGGCAAAACACAATATTTGTCTAAGGAACTGAAATATGTGAAAAATGTGTTATTTTGGTGTACTACAGCGTTTCATGCAACAAAACTCAGAATGGCAAGCAAAATACACTATTTGCCTAAGAAACTAAAATATATCAAAAAGGGGTGTATTCCAGCGTTTTATGCACTAAAACTCAGAAATGCAGGCAAAACACACTATTTGTGTAAGGAAAAAAAATATGTAAAAAATTGATTATATTGGTGTATTCTAGCGTTTTATGCACCAAACTCAGAAATACAGGCAAAGTACTATATTTGTTAAAACGTCTTATTTAAGTGCCTTTAAAGTATTTTGTGAAAAAAAAACTATCGATTGAAAATTTTGCTTATTCGTCATTTTACATTGTTTTGCTTCAAAACGATAAAATTGATAAAAAAAAGCTAGTGTAGAGAATTCAAAGTAAAATTTACAAGAACGTGGTATTTTAATAGTTTTTAGCTTGTTTTCACCAAAACACAGAAATGCAACAAAAACACTATTTGTCTAAGGAACTGAAATATGTCAAAAATATGTTATATTGGTGTATTGCAGCGTTTTATGCATCATTACTCTGAAACGCATGAAAAACACACTAATTTCTAAAGAACTGAAATATGTCAAAAATGTGTTAAATAGGTGTATTCCAGCGTTTTGTGCAACAAAACTCATAATAGCAGGCAAAACGCACTATTTGTCTAAGGAAATGAAATATGTCAAAAAGATGTTATTTTGGTGTATTCCAGCGTTTTATGCACCAAACTAGAAAATGCAGGCAAAACACACTATTTGTGTAAGGAACTGAAATATGTCAAAAATAGTTTATTTTGGCATAATCTAGCGTTTAAAGCACCAAATTCAGAAATGGAAACAAAACAATATATTTGTTGAAACCTCTTATTTATGTGTTTTTAAGGTGTTTTATGAAAAAAAAACCTTATTTCGATTGAAAATTTTGCTCATTCGTCATTTTACATTCTTTTGCTTCAAAACGATAAAATTGATGAAAACAAGCTAGTATAGGGAATCCAAAGTAAAATTAACAAAAGCGTGGTACTTTAGTAGTTTTTAGCTTTGTTTCACCAAAACACAGAAATACAACGAAAACACCCTATTTGTCTAAGGAACTGAAATATGTCAAAAATATGTTATATTGGTGTATTGCAGCGTTTTATGCATCATTACTCTGAAACGCAGGGAAAACACACTATTTGTCTAAGGAACTGAAGTATGTCGAAAATGTGTTATTTTGGTGTATTCCAACGTTCTGTGCAACAAAACTCAAAATAGCAGGCAAAACGCACTATTTGTCTAAGGAATTGAAGTATGTCAAAAAGAGGTTATTTTGGTGTATTTTAGCGTTTTATACACTAAACTAAAAAATGCAGGCAAAACACACTATTTGTGTAAGGAACTGAAATATGTCAAAAACGGTTTATTTTGGTGTATTCTAACGTTTAAATCACCAAACTCAGAAATGCAAACAAAACACTATATTTGTTGAAACCTCTTATTTTTGTGTCTTATTTTTCATAAAACACCTTTGTGTTTTATGAAAAAAAAACCTATCGATTGAAAATTTTGTTTATTCGTCATTTTACATTGTTTTGCTTCAAAACGATAAAATTGATGAAAACAAGCTAGTATAGGGAATCCAAAGTAAAATTAACAAAAACGTGGTATTTTAGTAGTTTTTAGCTTTTTTTCACCAAAACACAGAAATAAAACGAAAACACTCTATTTGTCTAATGAACTGATATATGTAAAAAATGGGTTTTATTGGTGTATTGCAGCTTTTTATGCATCAATACTCTGAAATGCAGGCAAAACACACTATTTGTCTAAGGATCTCTAATATGTCAAAAATGTGTCATTTTGGTGTATTCCAGCTTTTTGTGCAACAAAACTCAGAATACCAGGCAAAACGCACTATTTCTCTAAGGAACTGATATATGTCAAAAAGAGGTTATTTTGGTGTATTCCTGAGTTTTATGCACCAATTAAAAAAATGCAGGCAAAACACACTATTTGTGTAAGGAACTAAAATATGTCAAAAAACTGTTATTATGGTGTATTCTAGTGTTTAATGCACCAAACTCAGAAATGCAGGCAAAATACTAAACTTGTTAAAACGTCTTATTTATGTGTTTTTAAGGTGTTTTATGAAAATAAACTATCTCTATTGAAAATTTTGCTTATTGGTCATTTTATATTATTTTGCTTCAAAACGATAAAATTAATGAAAACAAGATAATATAGAGAATCTAAAGTAAAATTAACAAAAACTTGGTATTTTAGTAGTTTTTAGCTTTTTTCTACCAAACACAGAAATGCAACGAAAACACTCTATTTGTCTAATAAAATGAAATATGTCAAAAATGGGTTATATTGGTGTATTCCAACGTTTTATGCACCAACTCTCTGAAATGCAGGCAAAACACAATATTTGTCTAAGGAACTGAAATATGTGAAAAATGTGTTATTTTTGTGTACATCAATATTTCACTTCCTTAGAACAAATAGTGTGTTTTGCCTGCAAAACTTCTGAGTTTTGTTACATAAAACGCTGGAATACTTCAAAATAACCCCTTTTTGACATATTTCACTACCTTAGACAAATAGTGTGTTTTGCCTGCAATTCTGAGTTTTGTTACATAAAACGCTGAAATACACCAAAATAACCCTTTTTTACATATTTCAGTTCATTAGATAAATAGCGTGTTTTCGTAGCATTTCTGTGTTTTGGTGGAAAACAGCTAAAAACTGATTAAATTACACGTTTTTCTTAATTTTACTTTGGATTCTCTATACTAGCTTGTTTTCATCAATTTTATCGTTTTGAAGCAAAATAATGTAAAATGACGAATAAGCACAATTTTCAATCGAGATAGTTTTTTTTTCATAAAACACCTTAAAACACATGAATAAGACGTTTAAACAAATATAGTGTTTTGCCTGCATTTATGAGTTTGGTGCATAAAACGCTAGAATACACTAAAATAACCCACTTTTGACATATTTCACTTCCTTAGACATATATTGTGTTTTGCCTGCATTTCTGAGTTTTGGTTCATAAAACGCTGGAATACATCAAAATAACCACTTTTGACATATTTCACTTCCTTAAACAAATAGTGTGTTTTCCTGCAATTCTGAGTTTTGTTACATAAAACGCTGGAATACACCAAAATAACCCTTTTTGACATATTTCACTACCTTAGACAAATAGTGTGTTTTGCCTGCAATTCTGAGTTTTGTTACATAAAACGCTGGAATACACCAAAATAACCCGTTTTTCACATATTTCACTTCCTTAGACAAATAGTGTGTTTTGCCTGCAATTCTGAGTTTTGTTGCATAAAACGCTGGAATACACCAAAATAACCCATTTTTTTTACATATTTCAGTTCCTTAGACAAATAGTGTGTTTTCGTAGCATTTCTGTGTTTTGGTGGAAAACAGCTAAAAACTGATTAAAATACACGTTTTTCTTAATTTTACTTTGGATTCTCTATACTAGCTTGTTTTCATCAATTTTATCGTTTTGAAGCAAAATAATGTAAAATGACGAATAAGCACAATTTTCAATCGAGATAGTTTTTTTTTCATAAAACACCTTAAAAACACATGAATAAGACGTTTTAACAAATATAGTGTTTTGCCTGCATTTATGAGTTTGGTGCATAAAACGCTAGAATACACTAAAATAACCCACTTTTGACATATTTCACTTCCTTAGACATATATTGTGTTTTGCCTGCATTTCTGAGTTTTGGTTCATAAAACGCTGGAATACATCAAAATAACCACTTTTTGACATATTTCACTTCCTTAAACAAATAGTGTGTTTTCCTGCAATTCTGAGTTTTGTTACATAAAACGCTGGAATACACCAAAATAACCTCTTTTGACATATTCACTACCTTAGACAAATAGTGTGTTTTGCCTGCAATTCTGAGTTTTGTTACATAAAACGCTGGAATACACCAAAATAACCCATTTTTCACATATTTCAGTTCCTTAGACAAATAGTGTGTTTTCGTAGCATTTCTGTGTTTTGGTGGAAAACAGCTAAAAACTGATTAAATTACACGTTTTTCTTAATTTTACTTTGGATTCTCTATACTAGCTTGTTTTCATCAATTTTATCGTTTTGAAGCAAAATAATGTAAAATGACGAATAAGCACAATTTTCAATCGAGATAGTTTTTTTCATAAAACACCTTAAAACACATGAATAAGACGTTTAAACAAATATAGTGTTTTGCCTGCATTTATGAGTTTGGTGCATAAAACGCTAGAATACACTAAAATAACCCACTTTTGACATATTTCACTTCCTTAGACATATATTGTGTTTTGCCTGCATTTCTGAGTTTTGGTTCATAAAACGCTGGAATACATCAAAATAACCCCTTTTACATATTTCACTTCCTTAAAAAATAGACATATTTCACTTTCTTAAGCAAATAGTGTGTTTCCACTGCAATTCTGAGTTTTGTTACATAAAACGCTGGAATACACCAAAATAACCCCTTTTTGACATATTTCACTTCCTTAGACAAATAGTGTGTTTTGCCTGCAATTCTGAGTTTTGTTGCATAAAACGCTGGAATACACCAAAATAACCCATTTTTTACATATTTCAGTTCCTTAGACAAATAGTGTGTTTTCGTAGCATTTCTGTGTTTTAGTGGAAAACAGCTAAAAACTGATTAAATTACACGTTTTTCTTAATTTTACTTTGGATTCTCTATACTAGCTTGTTTTCATCAATTTTATCGTTTTGAAGCAAAATAATGTAAAATGACGAATAAGCACAATTTTCAATCGAGATAGTTTTTTTTCATAAAACACCTTAAAACACATGAATAAGACGTTTAAACAAATATAGTGTTTTGCCTGCATTTATGAGTTTGGTGCATAAAACGCTAGAATACACTAAAATAACCCACTTTTGACATATTTCACTTCCTTAGACAAATAGTGTGTTTTGCCTGCAATTCTGAGTTTTGTTACATAAAACGCTGGAATACACCAAAATAACCCCTTTTTGACATATTTCACTACCTTAGACAAATAGTGTGTTTTGCCTGCAATTCTGAGTTTTGTTACATAAAACGCTGGAATACACCAAAATAACCCCTTTTTCACATATTTCAGTTCATTAGACAAATAGCGTGTTTTCGTAGCATTTCTGTGTTTTGGTGGAAAACAGCTAAAAACTGATTAAATTACACGTTTTTCTTAATTTTACTTTGGATTCTCTATACTAGCTTGTTTTCATCAATTTTATCGTTTTGAAGCAAAATAATGTAAAATGACGAATAAGCACAATTTTCAATCGAGATAGTTTTTTTCATAAAACTCCTTAAAAACACATGAATAAGACGTTTAAACAAATATAGTGTTTTGCCTGCATTTATGAGTTTGGTGCATAAAAAAGACATCTTGAAAGGAACAAAACACTGCCTCTAAACTTTAAAATCGTCTCTTAGAGCAAAAAATTAAGATTTCGTGGTTCTTTCGTCTTTTTCAAAAATTTTACGTTTTTTTTTTTAGGTTTAGTTTAGTCAGTGCTATTAAGAAAACGTTTTTCCTCCAACTTTGATGGAAGCGTCACTAAGATTTCATTGAGACCTATTTTATCAAGACACGCATAGTAAATTAAGTGAACGATAGTCATTTAGTGAAAATTCTTTATTTTTTATCTTTTCCGATATGCCACAGAAGATTTTAGCATACAAACGAAGAATACACAAGCTCCTCTCGTCTGTAGAGGCACGAAAAGTGAAGAGAAACACCGAATTTTGTCTTTGCCTAAAATGTATTATCCTTATCTTCTGAAATACTAAAGCTAAAACTGCCATTTTTCCAGGGTTAGATGGCCTCATGACGGATGATCTGTACAAAATTTGATCCAGACATGTCCAATACTTTTTGAGATACGAATTGCTATGTAAAGGTTTTCCTGAAAGCCAATTTCCCGCAAACTTACTTTTTTAGTAACTACTCCTTTACTTCTTTTCCAAAGTGCACAATCTTACTTGAAACGTAAAATTCAACCATTATTCAATAGAACCATCAAACTACTCTCAAAAACCCGTGTGACAGAAACAAGAATCTTTTCAAAATATATGTTTAAGTCCAGAGTTATCAGGAACTTTGTTCGTAAGAGTCTTTTTGCTATTAATAAGATAGATTATCAATGTAATCTGTCAATAGAACCACCAAACCTCCCTTAAAATCCCGCGTAACTAAAAAAAGAGTCTTTAAAAATATAGGTAAATGTTTCCACAATTTTCTAAGTCCAAGGTTATGAAGAGCTTAGATCGTATGAGTGATTTTTCTATATATAAAGAAGAAATCATATTAATCTGTCAATAGATCCATGAAACCATCCTTAAAAACCGTGATACTGAAACAAGTGTCTTTTAGAAATACAACTTATGTGGCAACTATTTAAAAAACTACCCTTAAAAACCCGTCCAACAGAAACAAGAGTATCATCAAAATATAGGTTATATGTCCACTATTTTTCAAATTCCACAGAGATAAGAACCTTTTTTTGAAATATTTTTTCATGCTACTGATAAAGTAGATACCACATTAATCAGTCAATAGAACCATCAATCTACCCTTAAAAAACCGTGTGACTGAAACAACACTCTTCTGAAAATAAGTGTTATGTGGCGATTATTTTTCAAAGTCCACAGAGGTTATAGTATTTATCCATAGTGGTCGTTTTGCTATTGATAAGGTAGAAATCATGTTAATATGTCAATGAAACCAAGAAACTACCCTTAAAAAAATATTTAACAGAAACATAAGTATTTTAGAAATACAACTAATGTGACCACTATTTTCAAAGTCCACAGTTATGAAGAACTTTTTTTTCATGACTTTTTTTTCCTTTTGAAAAGGAAGATATAATGTTAATCTGTCAATAGAACCTTCAAACCTTCCTTAAAACCCATGTGACTGAAACACGAGTCTTTTTAAAATATAGCTTATGTTGCCACAATTTTCAAAGACCACAGATATAAGGAGCTTCGTTTGTATGAGTATTTTTGTTACATATAAAGTAGAAATCATATTAATCCGTCAATAGAACTAGCAAACTACCCTTTAAAACCAGAGTAACTGAAACAAGAACTTTTCAAATATATAGGTTATATGGCCACTATTTTTTAGTCCACAAAGATGACAAAACTTTCTCATAAGAGTTTTTATGCTATTTGTAAAGTATGTATCATATCAGTCTGTCAAAAAAACCATCAATTAACCCTTAGAAACGTTTCTAACTGAAACAAGGCTCTTTTAAAAATATGGGTTATGTGGCCACTATTTTTTAAAGTCCACAGAGATAAGAAACAGTTTTCATAAGAGTTTTTATGCAATCTATAAAGTATATATCATATCAATCTGCCAGTACAACCATCAAACTGCCCTTGAAAACCTGTTTGACTGAATTGAGAGTCTTTTGAAAATATATACTATGTGGCCACAATTTTTCAAGCCAGAGAGAGGATAAAATCTATCCATAGTACTGTTTTTCCTATTGATGAGATAGAAAATCAGGTTAATCTGTCAATGGATCCATGAAATATTTTCCAAAAGCCAGAGAGATGATAAAAACTTATCCGTAGTAGTGATAAGGTAGCAATCAGATTAATCTGTCACTAGAACAATCAATATACCCTAAGAACCGATGTGAGTGAAATATGAGTGTTTTCAAAATAAATGTTAGGTGGTCACTACTTTACAAAGTCAACAGAGATGATACGATTTATCCATAAGAGTGTTTTTGCTATTGATAAAAGTAGAAATCATGTTAATCTGTAAATGAAACCATGAAACTACCCTTAAAAACCCGTCATTCTGAAAGAAGAGTCTTTTAAATATACAACTTATGTGGCCACTATATTTCAAAGTCCACACTAATGATGAACTTCGTTCATTAGAGTGTTTTTTTTTTCTTTTGATAAGGTATATATCACATTAATCTGTCAATAGAATCATCAAACCTCCCTTAAAAACTCGTGTGACTGAAACAACATTCTTTTTAAAATATAAGTTATGTTGCCACAATATTCAATGTCCACAGATATGAGCAACTTGGTTCGTATGGGTGTTTATATATATATATATATATATATATATATATATATATATATATATATATATATATATATATATATATATATATATATATATATATATATATATATATATATATATATATATATATATATATATATATATATATATATATATATATATATATATATATATATATATATATATATATATATATATATATATTATTGATTTGTAAATAAAAGTATGAAACTACCCTAAAACCCTACTAACGCAAACAAGTGTCTTTTAAATTATAGGTTATATGGCCACTATTTTTGAAAGTCCACAGAGATGGGAAACCTTTTTCGTAAGAGTTCCTATGCTATTGATAAAGTGAATAGAACTATCAAATTACACTTAAAAACCTACATGACTGAAACAAGAGTATTTTAAAATATATGTTATGTGGCCACTATTTTGTAAACTCCACAGATTTGAGGAGCTTAGTTCGTATGAGGGTTTTTGCTATATATACTGATGAACCTCGATAATTGTGATTTCGTGATAAGTCGGACTCTAACCGTCCAGGAAAAAAGGTCCGAGTTGAACTGCTCCCCCAATTATGGGCGTTTTGCTCTATATAAAGTAGAATTCATATTAATTTGTGAATTGAACTATCGAACTACCCTTTAAATCCCGTCTAGCTGAAGCAAGAGCCTTAAAAGTATAGGTTATATGGGCAATATTTTTCAAAGTCCACAGAGATGAGCAAAATTTTCTCGTAAGAGTTCCTATGATAATGATAAAGTAGATATCATGTTAATCTGTCAATAAGACCATCAAATGACCCTTAAAAACCCGTGTGACTGAAACAAGAGTCTTTTAAAAATATATGTTAATTTCCACTATTTTTCAAAGTCCACAGAGATGATAAAATTTCTTCATAGTAGTGTTTTACTATTGATAAGGTAGCAATCATGTTAATCTGGCAATTGAACTATGAAACTACCCTTAAAAAAACATTTTACAGAAACATGAAACTTTAGAAATATAACTTATGTGGCCACAATATTTCAAAGTCCACAGTTATGAAGAACTTTTTTCATTAGACTGTTTTTGCATTTGATAAGGTAGATATCATGATATCCTGTCAATAGAACCATCGAACCTCAATTAAAAACCCATGTGACTGAAACAAGAATTTAAAAAATATATATGTTATGTGGCCACTATATTCTAAAGTCCACAGAGATGAGAAAACTTTTCGTAAGAATTTTTATGCTATTGATAAATTAGATAAGATATCAATCTCTAAGTAGAACCATTAAACTGGTCTAAAAAACCTGTGTGACTGAATTAAGAGATCTTTAAAGATATATGTTATTTGGCCACTAATTTTCAAATTCTACAGAGATGATAAGATTTATCCGTAAGAGTGTTTTTGATATTGATAAGGTAGAAATCATGTTCCATCTGTCAATGGAACCATATAAACTACCCTTAAAAATCCATGATAATGAAGCAAGAGTGTTTTAGAAAAACAACTTAAGTGGCCACTATTTTACAAAGCCCACAGTTATGAGAAACATTGTTCGTATGAGTGTTTTGGCACTACTATGGATAAAATTTATCCATAGTAGTGTTTCCTTATTGGTAAGGTAGAAATCATGTTAATCTCTCAATGGAACCATGAAGCTACCCTTAAAAAAACATGTTACAGAAACATGAGTCTCTTGGAAATACATCGTATGTGACCACTATTTTTCAAAGTGCACAGTTCATAAGTGTTTTTGCTTTTGATAAAGTAGATAACCTTTCAATCTGTAAATGGAACCATCAAACCTCCCTTAAAAACCCGGGTGACTGAAACAAATGTCTTTTTAAAATATAAGTTATGTCGTTACAATATTTCAAAGATCATAAATAAGGAGCTTGGTTGGTAGGAGTGCTTTAGGTACATATAAAGAAAAAATCATTTTAACCTGTTAATAGAGTTCTGAAACTACCCTTAAAAACAAATGTAACTGAAACAAGAATGTTGTTAAATAAAGGTTATATTGCCACTATGTTTCAAATTCCACAGAGATGAGAAACCTTTTTCGTAAGAGTTTTCGTGCTATTGATAAAGTATGTATCATATTAATCTGTCAATAAAACCATCAAACTACCCTTAAAAACCAGTCTAAATGAAACACGAATATCTTAAAAATAACGTTATATGGCCACTATTTTTTTAAATACATAGAGGCGAAAAACTTTTTGTAAGAGTTTTTTATGCTATTCATAAAGTAGATATCATATCAATCTTTATGTAGAACCATGAAACTATCCTTAAAAACCTCTATAACTGAATTAAGACTCTCTTCAAAATATATTTTAAATGGCCACTATTTTTCAAATCCAGAGAGATTATAAGAATTTATCCATAGTAGTGTTTTCGCTATCAATATGATAGAAATGAGGTTAATCTGTCAATAGAACCATCAATCTACCCTTACAAAACGGTGTAAGTTAAACAAGGGTCTTTCGAAAATATATGTTATGTTGCCACTGTTTTACAAAATCCATAGAGATGATAAAACTTATCCGTAAAAGTAGTTTTGCTATTAAAAAGGCATAAATGATATTAACCTGTCAATGGAACAATGAAACTACCCTTAAAAAACCGTTATACTGAAACAAGAGTCTTTTAGAAATACAACCTATGTGGCGACTATTTTACAAAGTCTTCAGTTATGAAAAACTTTGTTCGCAAGAGTGCTTTTGCTTTTAATAAGGTAGATATCATTTTAATCTGTCAATAAAACCATCGAACCTTTCTTAGAAACCCGTGTGACTGAAACAACAGTTTTTTTTATTTTAAATTCAGGTTATGTTGCCACAATTTTAAGAGTCCAGAGATATTAGGATCTTGTTTCGTATGGGTGTTTTTGCTATATATATAAAGTAGAAATCTTATCAATTTGTGAATAAAACTATCAAACTTCCCCTAAAAACCCTTCTAACTGAAACAAGTCTTAAAAAAAAATATAGGTTTTATGGCCTCTATTTTTGAAAGTCCACAGATATGAGAGATCTTTTTCGTAAGAATTGCTATGCTATTGATAAAGAAGATATCATGTTAATCTGCCAATAAAGCCATTAAATTACCCTTGAAAACACATGTATCTGAAAAAAGAATCTTTTCAAAAAATTTATTTCCTGTGGCCACTATTTTTTAAAGTTGACAGATATGAGGAGCTTGGTTCGTACGAGGGTTTTTGCTATATATATACTGCTGAACTTCGATAACTGGTATTTCTTGATAAGTCGGACTCAGACCGACACAGGGAATAAACTTGAGTTCAACTGCTCGTCCTCTTTTTTTTCGTAATTAATTTTCACTATTTTATTTCATTTTCTTTTGACATTATAAAAAATCTAATTCCAAATAAAAATTGCATTTTAGTTCTAGTTTAAAATGATCCCAAACAAAAGTCGATCAGAATTTATATCGATTTTGCGAAAAATTTTGAGGTGTAAAAACCGCTTTTCGAAATACTCGCTCCTAATAATTTTTCATAATTTAGTCCTTGTTTTGCTACTTGCATTCATCTGATTGACATGAAATTTTCACACATGATTGAGTATGCAATAGTACCTTCCTGGAGCATGATAAGATGATAACGCATCAAATCCCCGTTTGTCTAGATAATATTATTCACTGGTTGGTGAGAGATGGAAGGCGCCATCAGCAGCGTCACGGCAATCTGCTGTTCCACTGCTGAACTGGACACTCTCTGAGTCGTTATTAGTGTGATGAAGTGAGACAATGATACGGTGAAGTATTTATTACTCGTCTGGTTCAGCCTTATACCTCTGTCTCAACATAATCTTTTGTAATAGTGTTATTGTGATTGATTGATTGATACATTTATTGTTGAATTAATAATTGATTAAAACAAAGGAGGAGGATAGGCCTTGCCACCCACCCCCTGGGCAAACACTTAAGGTTAAAATATAAAAAATCTGACACTATAGACAGTATACATAACAAGAATACAAGTATTTCAATAAATAAATACACATATTGCACACCTTATTGCCTAAACATCCTACAGTTTGGGAGCAAACTGAGGATATTCCCTGAGTATATCCCTGACAGTGGCAGAGTCTAGGAGATGGTCAATGAGGCTGTACAAGTCATGTTAACCTTGTAGCCTAAATTTTTCAATGAGAGGACATTCCAAGTTATAGTGACGCAGAGTGTGTCCCCTTGGTGCAGCACACGGCACACACCACACACCAGGAGAAGCACTGACTTCCCAAAAGTATTTGTAGCCTAATCTGAGCCTCATTGCCACGCTGTCATGTTATGCAGTGTGTCTTCCGTGCATAGTGAAGACTAGTGCTACTGCCCCTATGGCAGCAAAGCTCCAACTGATCACTAATGCTACTTTGTACAAAGTCCTTAATGGTACTCTTAACATAACCCACAGTGTACTCAGCACCAAGGTCTACTGTGTCATCTTGTAGGGCACACTGAGCAAGGTGGTCTGCTTTTTCATTTAGCAGGATACCCCACATGAAAGGGTATGCAGATGAAATGGACCGTGTCACCAGCACCTTCTATGAGATCAAGACACTTATTAACTAGTAGATCACAGTCCATGGGGGAGGTGGATTGAAGGGCATACAATGAAGCCTGACTATCAATAAAGAAATATACATTCTTATGAAGAGACGCCACAAAATGGAGCGCCTCCAGTACAGCATACAGTTCTGCTCTAGTGGAAGACATGGGTGCAGGGAGCCGCCTGGAAACCTCAGTGTCAGGGTAGAGACTGGCAGAGATGTAGTATTGTGAGAGTTGTGTGATGTATAGTAGTGATGATGAAGGTAGTGAGAAGAAACAGTGTTTCAAAAAGACAATAGCAGTCTTATGATATAGAGAGATGGTGGAGAAGTGTGGCAGAGAGGCGTGGGGTGAGGCAGGGTCTTGGAGGGGGAGATAACACGTGTGACGTGTCGAAGGGGAGAAGGTAGGCGAGGATTCAAGGTCCAGCTGTCTCCCAATGACACGTTTGTTTCTTTCTTTCTTGTTGCCTTCTCTTCTTTAAGTTCTGATCCTAATCCTTGTCAATGTATGGCTTTAAGGATCTTGTTTATTACGCCTGGCCACGTAGTGTGTAGGCATAACGCACCAGCACGACATTTTAAAATGGCTTCCTGATGGAAGGGTATTTGATTATCAATAATTGAGCTACGCCATCTGATAACATAAGGTCTCAAGGTTTCAGAGAGATCATTGTAATCCCAAAATTTTAAATCCCCATTCTTTCTCTTCTTTTTTTTTTTTTTTTTCTATAGTGTGTGTGGAGGGAGAAGATTCGTATAAGTCGGATACTTGCGTTTGTCAGACGAACTGTTCCCCGTATTAGTCCGAGATACTGAGGGTCAACGATAAAGTTGAAACAATAGAACTATCAAACTACCCATAAAAACCCGTGTAACTGAAACAAAAGTCTTTTAAAAATATAGGTCATGTGGGCACTCCTTTTCAAAGTCCACAGAGATGACAAAACTTTTTCGTAAGATCGAGTAGATATCATATTAATCTGTCAATAGAACCATCAAACTACCCTTAAAAACCCGTGTGACGGAAACAAGAGTCTTTTGAAAATATCTGTTATGTGGATATTATTTTTCTAAGTCCACAGAGATGATAAAATGAAAATACCCTTAAAAAATCATGTTATAGGAACATGAGTGTTTTACAAATACATCTTATGTGGTCACTATTTTTCAAACTCCACACTTATGACAAACTTCGTTCGTAAGAGTGCTTTTGCTTATAATAAAGTGGATATCATTCTAATCTGTCAATAAAACCATTAAATCAATCTTAAAATTCCTTGTACCTGAAATAAGAATGTTTTTAAAATATAGATAACGTTGCCAAAAATTTCAAACTCCACACATATGAAAATCTTGGTTCGTATGAGTGTTTTTGTTGTATGTATATATATATATATATATATATATATATATATATATATATATATATATATATATATATATATATATATATATATATATATATATATATGAAGAAATTATATTAATCTGCCAATAGAACCATGAAACTACCCTAAAAAAACCGTCTAACTCAAATTATATTCTTTTGAAAATATAGTTATATGGCCATAAAAATTATAAAATTTATCCATAATGATGGTTTAGCTATTTTTAAGGTAGAAATCAAGTTAACCTGTCAATGGAACAAGGAATCTACCCTTAAAAACTAGTGTCACTGAAACAAGAGTCTTTTAGATAAACAATTTATGTGGCCACTATTTTTCAGTCTTCACTTATGAAGAACTTTGTTTGTAACAGTGTTTTATCTTTTGATAAGGTATATATCATATTATTCTTTCAATAGAACCATCAAACCTCCCTTAAAAATCCGTGTGACTGAAACAAGAGTCTTTTTAAAATACAGGTTGTGTTGCCACAATTTTCAAAGGTAGAAGATACGAGGAACTTCTTTCGTGTGAGTGTTTTTGCTATATATAAAATGAAAATCATATCATTCTGTCATTAGAAGTATCACACTACACTATAAAAAAAAAAAACCGTCTAACTTAAAGAAGACTCTTTGAAAAATATTGCATTTTTAAAAGTCCACAGAAATGAGAAACCTTTTCGTTAGAATTCCTATGCCATTGATAAAGTAGATATTATGGTAGTCTGTCAATAGAACCAACAAACAACCCTTAAAAACCCATGTGACTTAAAAAAGAGTCTATTGAAAATATATGTTATGTGGCCACTATTTTTCAAAGTCAACACACATCAAGCTTATCCGTAAGAGTGATTTTGCTATTGATAAGGTAGAAGTTATGTCAATCTGTCAATGTAACCATGAAACTACCCTTAAAAATCCATGATAAAGAAAGAAGAGTCTTTTAGAAATACAAATTCTGTGGTCACTATTTTTCAAAGTGCATAGTTATGAGGAACATTGTTCGTAAGAATGTTTTGCTTTTCATTAGGCAGATATCAATGTAATATGTCAATACAACCATCAAACCTCCCTTAAAAATCCCCGTGACTGAAACAGGAGTCTATACAATAAAGCTTCTGTGTCCACAATTTTCAAAGTCAACAAATATGAAGAGCCTGGTTCGTATCAGTGTTTCTTGCTATATATAAAGTAGAAATTGTATTAATTCGCCAATATAACTATCAAGCTACCCTTAAAACCCGTGTAACTGAAACAAGAGTCTTTTAAAAATATAGGTTATGTGGCCACTATTTTTCAAAGTCCAAAGAGATGAGAAACTTTCCCATCACTAAATAATGGGAAAGTTCCACTAGAACGGAAGATAAAGGAAGGAAGGATGGAAAGGATAGGAAAGAAACGAAAAGGAATGTCTTGAATTTTGTATATGTGATTTAATACTTCAAACACACACACACACACACACACACACACACACACACACACACACACACACACACACACACACACACACACACACACACACACACACACACACACACACACACACACACACACACACACACACACACACACACACACACACACAACACTTACAAACACACACAAACATGCATCTTGGAACACCTCCAATAACACACACGGAAACATACACATATACAAACACACCTACACACATTTTTAGCTAATGTGAGGGAGTGAAGTAAACTCCTTCGAGAGTAGTAGTAGTAGTAGTAGTAGTAGTAGTAGTAGTAGTAGTAGTAGTAGTAGTAGTAGTAGTAGTAGTAGTAGTAGTAGTAGTAGTAGTAGTAGTAGTAGTAGTAGTAGTAGCAATCTTTATCAGTTAACTACATTATCATCTACAATCTCTTCAGAGTAGAGTAGTAATAGTAGTTTTTTCATTAGTTACACAATAAGAAACTTGCTCATTTGCCAACCCGCGCCCAGGATTCAAACACGGGGCTTTTCTCTACGCTACGAGGTGTGTGTGTGTGTGTGTGTGTGTGTGTGTGTGTGTGTGTGTGTGTGTGTGTGTGTGTGTGTGTGTGTGTGTGTGTGTGTGAAACTCTTAAGAAACACCTGACAATACACACAACACCACCAGTACACCAAACAACAAAAAAGGACATTTGGGCATGTAAAGAACTAACAGTGTAGAATTGTAAAAAAAATGACGGGAAGACCTTGAAGACACTTAAAACACTTGGAAGACAAAAGACAACATTTGAGAAACACTTGAGAAACACCAGAGAAAAACTTAGCAACACACACAACACCACAAGTACATAAAATAACAAACAAAGGACATTTGGGTACGTAAGGAACTAACTGAACGTGAAGAGTTGTCCAAAATGACGGGAGGGGCTTGAAAAACACTTAAATCACTTCAAAACACTAGAAAACATTTTACAAGCACTACAGACACACTTAATGATACACACAACACCACAAATACATAGAACAACAAAGAAAGGACATATGGCCACGTAAGAAACTGACCGTGTAGAATTGTCCGAAGTGACGGGAGGACGGCGCATCAGAAGATACACATTTGCGTGATTCTGTTGCTAATTCCAATAACGACTTGACACACACACACACACACACACACACACACACACACACACACACACACACACACACACACACACATATTCCTCTGTAACCTAATGAGTGAAGAAGGTATTGCGTTGCTAATTAGACTATCACCCCAGAAATGTTTATCCAGGTGAGATGAGAGTTGGGGTAGAGATAAGAGAAAGTTAGTGTGTGTTGATGGGGTGTAAAGGGAAGATAGGAGCTGTTGCTGGAAAGAAAGAAAGGGAGTTGAAAGACTGGTGGGGAGTATACCGAAGAGAAATATGATAACGTTCCTTTAATGTTGTTTCAAGAAAACAGAAGTCGCCAAGTGCGGTGTGTGTTTTCTCAAGCTAACTGCATCGGGCATAATCAGGTTTCGAGTGACTCTTCAGACACCAAGCACAGCAGCACCTGAGTTGTAGGAATTCAGACTTCTTGCTTCAGGCAGGATTTTTATTACATCTCAAAATCTGTTTCCAAATTGAGCTGAAAGAATAGTCAGCTATGGCGAGCTGTTCGTCTACGGGAGAGTGATCCACACCGGCCGCCTGAAGCGCCTGATGAAGGCCAGGGAGGCAGCGGCCCAACGGGAGCTAGAGCGAGCCCGCCGCTGGGCCGCCTATGTAGGAGCCAAGGTGGTGGACGAGAGGCCTCTCCTGTTCTAGCTGGGGCAGGAGGAGGCAATGGCACGGGGCACTGGGTCTGTGCTGGAGGTGTCCGTCACCATGGGTCTGTGCTGGAGGTGTCCGTCACCATGCACTGACACTGCTGCCTTGCATTAATAGATGACTTGTTGCCTTAACTGGCCGCTTGGAGTCTTGAATTAACTGGAGCCTTGTTGCCTTTACTGGCCGCTTGGAACCTTGGAATAATTGGAGCCTTGTTGCCTTAACTGGCCGCTTGGAGCCTTGGATTAACTGAAGCCTTGTTGCCTTAACTGGCCGCTTGGAGCTTTGGATTAACTGGAGCCTTGTTGCCTTAACTGGCCGCTTGGAGCCTTGGATTAACTGGAGCCTTGTTGCCTTAACTGGCCGCTTGGAGTCTTGGATTAACTGGAGCCTTGTTGCCTTAACTGGCCGCTTGGAGCCTTGGATTAACTGGAGCCTTGTTGCCTTAACTGGCCGCTTGGAGCCTTGGATTAACTGGAGCCTTGTTGCCTTAACTGGCCGCTTGGAGCCTTGGATTAACTGGAGCCTTGTTGCCTTAACTGGCCGCTTGGAGCCTTGGATTAACTGGAGCCTTGTTGCCTTAACTGGCCGCTTGGAGCCTTGGATTAACTGGAGCCTTGTTGCCTTAACTGGCCGCTTGGAGCCTTGGATTAACTGGAGCCTTGTTGCCTTAACTGGCCGCTTGGAGCCTTGGATTAACTGGAGCCTTGTTGCCTTAACTGGCCGCTTGGAGCCTTGGATTAACTGGAGCCTTGTTGCCTTAACTGGCCGCTTGGAGCCTTGGATTAACTGGAGCCTTGTTGCCTTAACTGGCCGCTTGGAGCCTTGGATTAACTGGAGCCTTGTTGCCTTAACTGGCCGCTTGGAGCCTTGGATTAACTGGAGCCTTGTTGCCTTAACTGGCCGCTTGGAGCCTTGGATTAACTGGAGCCTTGTTGCCTTAACTGGCC
The DNA here is from genome assembly GCF_017591435.1 of Portunus trituberculatus. Taxonomy (NCBI): domain Eukaryota; kingdom Metazoa; phylum Arthropoda; class Malacostraca; order Decapoda; family Portunidae; genus Portunus; species Portunus trituberculatus. Next base: position 14,513,140 of record NC_059286.1, read on the forward strand.
GCTTGGAGCCTTGGATTAACTGGAGCCTTGTTGCCTTAACTGGCCGCTTGGAGCCTTGGATTAACTGGAGCCTTGTTGCCTTAACTGGCCGCTTGGAGCCTTGGATTAACTGGAGCCTTGTTGCCTTAACTGGCCGCTTGGAGCCTTGGATTAACTGGAGCCTTGTTGCCTTAACTGGCCGCTTGGAGCCTTGGATTAACTGGAGCCTTGTTGCCTTAACTGGCCGCTTGGAGCCTTGGATTAACTGGAGCCTTGTTGCCTTAACTGGCCGCTTGGAGCCTTGGATTAACTGGAGCCTTGTTGCCTTAACTGGCCGCTTGGAGCCTTGGATTAACTGGAGCCTTGTTGCCTTAACTGGCCGCTTGGAGCCTTGGATTAACTGGAGCCTTGTTGCCTTAACTGGCCGCTTGGAGCCTTGGATTAACTGGAGCCTTGTTGCCTTAACTGGCCGCTTGGAGCCTTGGATTAACTGGAGCCTTGTTGCCTTAACTGGCCGCTTGGAGCCTTGGATTAACTGGAGCCTTGTTGCCTTAACTGGCCGCTTGGAGCCTTGGATTAACTGGAGCCTTGTTGCCTTAACTGGCCGCTTGGAGCCTTGGATTAACTTGGATTAACTGGAGCCTTGTTGCCTTAACTGGCCGCTTGGAGCCTTGGATTAACTGGAGCCTTGTTGCCTTAACTGGCCGCTTGGAGCCTTGGATTAACTGGAGCCTTGTTGCCTTAACTGGCCGCTTGGAGCCTTGGATTAACTGGAGCCTTGTTGCCTTAACTGGCCGCTTGGAGCCTTGGATTAACTGGAGCCTTGTTGCCTTAACTGGCCGCTTGGAGCCTTGGATTAACTGGAGCCTTGTTGCCTTAACTGGCCGCTTGGAGGAGCCTTGGAACTTAACTGGAGCCTTGTTGCCTTAACTGGCCGCTTGGAGCCTTGGATTAACTGGAGCCTTGTTGCCTTAACTGGCCGCTTGGAGCCTTGGATTAACTGGAGCCTTGTTGCCTTAACTGGCCGCTTGGAGCCTTGGATTAACTGGAGCCTTGTTGCCTTAACTGGCCGCTTGGAGCCTTGGATTAACTGGAGCCTTGTTGCCTTAACTGGCCGCTTGGAGCCTTGGATTAACTGGAGCCTTGTTGCCTTAACTGGCCGCTTGGAGCCTTGGATTAACTGGAGCCTTGTTGCCTTAACTGGCCGCTTGGAGCCTTGGATTAACTGGAGCCTTGTTGCCTTAACTGGCCGCTTGGAGCCTTGGATTAACTGGAGCCTTGTTGCCTTAACTGGCCGCTTGGAGCGTCTTGGATTAACTGGAGCCTTGTTGCCTTAACTGGCCGCTTGGAGCCTTGGATTAACTGGAGCCTTGTTGCCTTAACTGGCCGCTTGGAGCCTTGGATTAACTGGAGCCTTGTTGCCTTAACTGGCCGCTTGGAGCCTTGGATTAACTGGAGCCTTGTTGCCTTAACTGGCCGCTTGGAGCCTTGGATAAAGAAAGCCTTGTTGCCTTAACTGGCCGCTTGGAGCCTTGGATTAACTGGAGCCTTGTTGCCTTAACTGGCCGCTTGGATTAACTGGAGCCTTGTTGCCTTAACTGGCCGCTTGGAGGATTAACTGGAGCCTTGTTGCCTTAACTGGCCGCTTGGAGCCTTGGATTAACTGGAGCCTTGTTGCCTTAACTGGCCGCTTGGAGCCTTGGATTAACTGGAGCCTTGTTGCCTTAACTGGCCGCTTGGAGTCTTGGATTAACTGGAGCCTTGTTGCCTTAACTGGCCGCTAGGAGCCTTGGATTAACGGGAGCCTTGGATTACCTGGAGCCTTGTTGCCTTAACTGGCCGCTTGGAGCCTTGGATTAACTGGAGCCTTGTTGCCTTAACTGGCCGCTTGGAGCCTTGGATTAACTGGAGCCTTGTTGCCTTAACTGGCCGCTTGGAGCCTTGGATTAACTGGAGCCTTGTTGCCTTAACTGGCCGCTTGGAGCCTTGGATTAACTGGAGCCTTGTTGCCTTAACTGGCCGCTTGGAGCCTTGGATTAACTGGAGCCTTGTTGCCTTAACTGGCCGCTTGGAGCCTTGGATTAACTGGAGCCTTGTTGCCTTAACTGGCCGCTTGGAGCCTTGGATTAACTGGAGCCTTGTTGCCTTAACTGGCCGCTTGGAGCCTTGGATTAACTGGAGCCTTGTTGCCTTAACTGGCCGCTTGGAGCCTTGGATTAACTGGAGCCTTGTTGCCTTAACTGGCCGCTTGGAACCTTGGATTAACTGGACAGAGAAAGAGCGACTTGTTCATTTATACTCTAGAATTGTTATTTCGTTTTCTCAATTTTCTCTTTCCGCTTTCTTTATCTTATTAGTGTTCATTTTTTATTTGTCCATCTCCTTATCTTCGGGTTTTCTCCTTCTTTCGTCTGTGTCCGTGTCCGTGCATCTCTACAACCAATACCAATCGGTCCACGTTATCTCCTGTATCTTTTATCATGATTTCACTTTTACCTTTACTTTTCTCTCACTTCAGTCTTCACTCACACATTGCATTGTCCTTCCATTCCCAAAACTAACATTCTCTCTTTACCTGGAGCTTCGACCATTTCACACACGTCACCTTATTTATCCTCTTCATGTCATGCTCAGTCTTCTATTTCTCATGTCATCTCATTCTCCTTCTATCCACTTTCTATGTCACCTTATTCCCCTAAGTCAAGAGAAAAACGTCTGTTCACGTTCGGAAAGTGACGGAGAGGGTGGGAAGGCTTAAAGAAACAGGCCCACTTGAGTGCTGGCTCTCTAAGAAGTGACAAAGCGTCAGCCAAAATTAGGGAGCAAATGCCTCGATACTTCCCACTTAAAAGAAGACAAATCGTACGAAGTCAGAAATACAGAAGCAGGGAGGGAATTCCAGAGTTTACCAGTGAAAGCGATAAATGATTGAGAGTACTGGTTAACTCTTCCGTTACGGAGTTGGACAGAATAGGGATATGAGGAAGAAGAAAGCCTTGTGCAGCGAGGCCGCAGGAGGAGGGGAGGTATACGTACAGTTAGCAAGATCAGTAGAACAGTTAGCATGAAAATAGCGATAAAAGGTAGAAAGAGATGCAACATCTCATCGGTGAGAAAGAAGCTGAAGACATTTAGTTAGAGGAGGGGGTTGATGAGACAAAAAGATTTTGATTCCACCCTATCTAGTAAAACTGTGTGACTGGAACCTCCCCAAACATGAGAAGAGTACTCCATACACGGGCGGATAAGGCCCTTATAAAGAGTAAGCAGTTGGAGGGGTGAGAAAAACTGGCGGAGACGCCTCAGAACACCTAACTTCATAGAAGCTGTTTTACTAAGAGATGAGATATGAAGTTTCCAGTTAAGATTATGTGTAAAGGACACACCGAGGATATTCAATGTGGAAGAGGGAGACAGTTGAGTGTCATTGAAGAAGAGGGGATAGTTGTCTGGAAGGTTGTGTAGAGTTGATAGATGGAGGAATTGAGTTTTGAAGGCATTGAAAACTACTAGATTTTCTCTGCCCCAATCGGAATCTTAGAAAGATAGGAAGTCAGGCGTTCTGTGGCGTCCCTGTGTGATCTGTTGACTTCGTGAAGGGTTGGTCGTCTCTGAAAGGACGTGTAAAGATGTAAGGTGGTATCATCAGCATAGGTGTAAATTGAGCAACAAGTTTGGTTAAGGATATTAATGAATAATAGAAAAAAAATGGGTGACACGACAGAATCCTGAAGAACAGTGGCCGTCTACCACAGCAGCAATAGAGCGGTCGGAAAGGAAACCTGAGATTAAGTTGCACAGAGAAGGATAGAAACCGTAGGAGAGTAGTTTTGAAATCAAAGCTTTATGGCAGACTCTATCAAAAGCTTTTCATATGTCTAACGCTACAGCAAAAGTTTCACCGAAATCTCTAAAAGAAGATGGCCAAGACTCAATAAGGAAAGCCAGAAGATCACCAGTAGAGCGACCTTGACGGAAGCCATACTAGCGATCAGACAGAAGGTTGTGAAGTGGCAGATGTTTGAGAATCTTCCTATTCAGAATAGATTCAAAACCTTTAGACAAGCAAGAAATTAAAGCTATAGGACGGTAGTTTGAGGGATTAGAAAGGTCACCCATTTTAGGAACAGGTTGAATGTAGGCAAACTTCCAGCAAGAAGGAAAGGTACAAGTCATTAGACAAAGTTGAAAGAGTTTAGCCAGGCAAGGTGCAAGCACGGAAGCACACTTTGAGAACAATAGGAGGGACCCCACCAAGACCATAAACCTTCCGAGGGTTTAGGCCAGAGAGGGCATGGAAAACATCATATTTGTTATATGATGTTTGAAGGTCATATTATCATCGTATGTTATACCTAATAATGAATGTTTAGTAGTTCTGTGTATACTGTCCTGGGAAAAGAATAATGGCGGAAGCACTGATGGCGGCTTATTAATAAATAGCATGTCAATTGTTTGATTTCAGTTTACTGTTAAACATGTTGTTAGCGCTTAGTTAATAGGAGGCTTTAAAGGAAGATTAGACAAATGTACGGCTGAGCATGATGGGTGGATTTAGATGGTTTTGTTCAGACAGGGAGTGCCACGTGTAGGGTACGCCTCATGGTGTCATGCAGCTAACCTCATTTTCTTATGTTCTGGTGTTTTCTTATCATCTCTGTCTGTCTGTCCATCTCACCTGAAGGATGAATATAAGTAAAGGATATCTTGTCTATCTTTCTGTCTGTCAGTCTTTCTGTTTTATCTCTCTATCTGTCTATCTGTCTATCTCTATCTGTCTGTCCGTCCATCTGTCTATCTGTCTGTTTGTCTATCTATCGCTTATCATTTTTTTGTTGTGGTTTAACATCGATTTAATATGGCTTCCGCTCCGTTTAACATTGAAGATTTCTGTGCCGACCCTTCTCTGGAACAACTTAAATATGCTAATATAAAGAAGGACCAATGGAAAGCCATCGCTAAACATTTTGATGTTCCCATCACGTCTCAGATGACTAAAGAGGTCATTAAGAATGTAGTTGTTGAACATCTAGTGCAAGAAGGTCAGTTGCTAGGAAATGCCATAGAAGAGTTAACTCCCATGTCAGCCTCTACGAGGACTATAATACACAGTCCCCAGGAAGAACAGGAGAAGAGTAGGATAAGTCAATGGGAAATTGAGAAGCTTAAACTAGAATACCGGATGCATGAAAAACAAATGCAATTACAGGCAGAAAAAGAAGCAAAAGAAATGCAACTACAGGCAGAAGATAAAGATAAAGAGAGAATTTCAGTTACAACTTAGAAGGCAGGAGAAAGAGTTAGAACTTCAGGAGTTAACCCTACGAAATGACGCTAAGTTTAGAGGGGAAGAAATAGATATAAAGAAACAGTTAGCAAGCTTTAATCCTGCTACAGCTGCTCCGCTAGTTCCCCCTTTTGATGAATCTGATGTTGACGGGTCATTTCGCGCTTTTGAGAGCATTGCTCATAGGAATAAATGGCCCAAGGATCAGTGGGTGTCTCTCCTTGTCCCTAAGCTAGTAGGAAAAGCTTATAGGGTATACAACGGCCTTAGTGATGATGTAGAATATGAAGAGATCAAAGGTAACATTCTAGACGCCTACTCTATCACTTCTGATGGATACAGACAGCAGTTTCGAAAGTATTTGAAACCAGAGTCTCACACCTATGTTGAATTCGCTAGTGAGAAACTAAGACAATTTAAGAAATGGTTAGCCGCCCTTAACATTACCACCTTTTCGGAGTTGCTCAATCTAATGGTCCTGGAAGAATGGAAGAACAAGTTACCTTTAATATTCTGAGGCATGTGGAAGAGCGGGAGAGAGTGATCTTATGTCTGCCGCTAAAGTGGCTGATGCGTTTGCTTTGTTGATGGGATCCCTGGGTAGTAGAGGTCGTGGTTCACTGTCTAATGTTAGGTCCTCCTTTGGGGAAGGTTTTGGGGGCGCGGGTGGTAAGCCAACCGGATTCTCGCCAAATGCATATAATTCCCCCTGGTGTACATACTGTAAGCCAGGTCACACGATCCAGAAATGTAGACACCCAAATTGCAAGGGTTCTCAACGTCAATTTTCTTTTGTCCCTAGACCTAACACATTTGAGAACAAGAAACCAGTGGCCCTAGCTAACCCTGTCAACTCTCCTCTAGAACTTTATGACTCATACATGTATCAAGGTAAAGTGTCCTTGACTGATGGTAAAGACAAGGCAATAAATATCAAGGTTCTGCGTGATACAGGTGCTGCCCAATCCATCTTAAGGGAAGATGTCATCCCTAACATCAAACAGGTTTTCACTGGGGAGGTGATCCTTACAGGTCTCGAATCACAGCTCTCCTATCCTTTGGCTAATATTAGCTTACAGTGCCCGTTCATTTCAGGAGAGGTTGAGGTAGCCATTAAACCTGGTGAACTGCCAGTACCGGGGGTACATCTTGTACTGGGTAATGATCTTGCGGGTAACTTGGCTGTTCCAAACTTAATTGTTCTTGATTCTCCCTTAACAGAAAGTCCCACTAAGACCCTGGACGAAACATCCCCTCACTTCTTCCCAGTGTGTGCAGTCACCAGGTCTCAGTCCAAGTCCCCTGCCTTTTCATCACCTCCTCCACCAATGATTGCCTCTACTGACAATTTGTATAATGACATCATTTCAAAGGAGAATTTGATTAATGCTCGGGAACAGGATCTCACTTTGGCTAAGATCAGACATGTGGCCAGTGAGACAAAGGATATGTCTAAATTGCCTTGTTTTTATTATCAGGAAGGAGTCCTGATGCGTGCTTACAGACCTCCTGAACTGAAACAACTAGACACCTGGTCAGAAACACATCAAGTTGTCATCCCCTTGTCTGTAAGACCAGCCATTATAGAACTAGCTCATGATGGATTGTCAGGTCATCTAGGCATCCAAAAAACCTACAAGAAGGCTCTTCAACATTTTTTTGGCCAGGAATGAAAAAGGATGTGTCACACTATGTAAAAACATGTCACATATGTCAAATTGTGGGTAAGCCTAACGAACGCCTTGTGCCAGCTCCTCTGACGCCTATTCCTGTTCAGACGGAGCCCTTCGAAAAGATCATACTAGACTGCGTAGGGCCCTTACCCAAAACCAAACGAGGGAATCAGTATTTGTTAACCTCATGGATCCCACTACCAGGTACCCTGAAGCATTCCCTCTTAAGAACATCACATCAAAGACCATTGTAAAACATTTGATACATTTTTTCACCTCGGTAGGAATTCCAAAACAAATTCAGTCTGACAAGGGTAGCAATTTCACTAGCCATTTTTTCCAACAGATAGTGAATGAGCTAAACATCCTCCATGTTACCTCCTCGGCTTACCACCCCCAATCCCAAGGCTGTCTGGAGCGGTTTCACCAAACATTAAAATCCATGATGAAGAAGTATTGCTTGGAGCATCAAGGAGACTGGGATGAAAGTATTTCTTCCTTCTCTTCGCTTTAAGAGAATCTCCTCAAGATTCTTTAGGTTACTCCCTTTGAATTACTCTATGGTAGACAGATCAGGGGGCCTCTCAAAATATTAAAGGATCAATGGTTCACTCAAAATACTCCTTCAAGCCCCAGTGTGTCTGACTACATCAGTAACCTTAAGAATAAAATCAGTGAAGTCAGATCTTTTGCTAAATCAAACTTCCTCAAATCTCAAACTAAAATGCAACAGAATTCTCTTCCCAAATCTGTCATGAGAAGTTTCAAACCAGGAGACAAGGTTTTACTTTTTCTCCCCACTCCAGGCAATGCTCTTCACAGTAAGTTCATGGGACCTTATGTTGTGGCTCAAAAACTAAGTCCATTAAATTATGTGGTCCACACTCCTGACCGTCGTAAGGATTCCCAACTTGTTCATATTAATCTAATGAAACCTTACCACTCCAGAGAACCAGAGGACGACTTGTCTCGCGCTGTACCTGTATGTCTGATAGGAAAGGAGTCTGGTCCTGTGCCCCCCGAGGAAGAGTCCGACATCGAATTCCTCTTCTCGTCACCTAAAGGACGCCCCTCAAACAGCCAAATCATGTCCAACCTGGATGAGGTGTTTGTTTCAACACCTTCACAACAGTCTAATCTTAAAAAGTTAATGCCAGACTCCTACCCATTGCCCTTGATAGAGGACCTTATAGATAGTATAGGAGTAGCCAAATTTGTAACCACTATAGACTTGCTTAAAGGTTACTACCAGATTCCCCTCTCGGACGAGGCCCAAATAATATCCGCCTTCATCACTCCCTTCGGACTATACCAATACCAAGTGATGCCCTTTTGCGTGTCTAATGCTCCCGCCACCTTCCAGAGGGCTATATATTACATAACTCAGGACTTGGAGGGCAACATCTACTTCACCGACCTGTTCCTGGGCGGCACCTTCCTCACCTACGGCACGGAGGTCATCAACTTCCCTGACATGGACCCCGAGAAGCGCATCGATCCCATGACACGCATCTTCCCCAGAGTCACCAGGTGCACCTTCAGGAAGTTCGGCCCTTCGGGAACCATCAAGACCCACGACACCATGTGTGTGCTGGCGGTTAACATCATCAACGAGAAGATCTACATTTTCATCTGGTTCTGGCTGGTCTCTCACCACCATCACCGCTGTCTGGCTCGTGTATCGCCTCCTCGTCATCGTCTCCTCCGATGTGCGCTTCAAGCTTCTGCAGGTTCTTCCTTTGCGAGGTGCTGTGTCTGGTGATGGGGGGTGGACAACATCATCGCCGACGCCTTATCAAGATCTCCCGTCTCACCTCCTTCATGAGCCCATTACGGAGGTCTTAGGGGAAAATGTTACGGCCCGCCCGTGTCTGTTTGTCTATTTCTATTTCATCTGTCTATCTTTTATTTCTCATCTATCACCGGCTTATCTGTCTGTTTGTTTGTCTATCTATCTACCTATCTATCTATCTTTTTACCTCTCTATCTATCTATCTGTCCATCCGTCTATCTATCTATCTATCTATCTATCTATCTATCTGTCTGTCTGTCTATCCATCTGTCTCACCTGCAGGATATAGGTGGAGGAGCCCTTGTCGTGCCTGAGGAAGTAGCGGGAGTCCCTAATGATGAGTCCCGGCCCGCTGGAGATGGCGAGGTCCTGCACGCCCCCGGTCCCACTCTCGACCCACTGCACGGGGTAGTCCTGGGCGAACTACACGGAACACTCCTGCTGCATGCTCGACCCGCTGTCCACCACCTGCTCCCTCGTGATCCAGCTGACGGAGGGCGTGCGGACTGCCAGCGGAAGGGGTGGGGGTTCAGAAGGTTAGATTAGGTTAGGTCAGATGAGATTAGGTGAGGTTAGCTTGAGTTAGATTAAGTTAGTTTTTTTTCCTATTCTTTTCCTTTCCTTCTTATTTTTTTCTCTTTACTTTCCCTTTCTTTTTTTTTTCCTTTCCCTTTTTTTTCTAGGGTTAGGTTTATTTTGTTATGTTTTTTTCTTCCCTTTCCTTCCCTTCCTTTATCTTCCTTTAATTTCTTTTCATTTCCATCCTCCCATCCTTCCTCTTCCCTTTAATCCTTTCCTCTCCCTTCCCTATCTTTCCTTTCCTTTCCTCTAGTTTTGTATTGTTTGTTTGGATTAATTTGGTTAGCTTAGATCAAGTTAGTGTTTGAAAAGAAGAAAAGAAGAAGAAGAAGAAGAAGAAGAAGAAGAAGAAGAAGAAGAAGAAGGAGGAGGAGGAAATATACGAAGAGAGTGAAGTAGTCAAAATATAACAAGAAACAAGGGAAGAACGAGAATAAAAAGATAATACGAACAAGAGAGAGAGAGAGAGAGAGAGAGAGAGAGAGAGAGAGAGAGAGAGAGAACAGTTTACACAGAGTTGAAGAAGGGAGTAGCTTTGTTCTGAAGGGAAATGAGATTACGTTAAGGGGGGTGTCTCGGGGAGGGAGACTGCTTCATATCATCATTTTTCATCTTATGCCATTTACACCAAGTTTAAGTGTCAATCTAACAGGAAAAAGGCCTCCTGGACATTGAAAGTCGTTCCTTTATCTTTGAAAGACATCTTGAAAGGGAACAAAACACTGCCTCTAAACTTTAAAATCGTCTCTTAGAGCAAAAAATTAAGATTTCGTGGTTCTTTCGTCTTTTTCAAAAATTTTACGTTTTTTTTTTAGGTTTAGTTTAGTCAGTGCTATTAAGAAAACGTTTTTCCTCCAACTTTGATGGAAGCGTCACTAAGATTTCATTGAGACCTATTTTATCAAGACACGCATAGTAAATTAAGTGAACGATAGTCATTTAGTGAAAATTCTTTATTTTTTATCTTTTCCGATATGCCACTGAAGATTTTAGCATACAAACGAAGAATACACAAGCTCCTCTCGTCTGTAGAGGCACGAAAAGTGAAGAGAAACACCGAATTTTGTCTTTGCCTAAAATGTATTATCCTTATCTTCTGAAATACTAAAGCTAAAACTGCCATTTTTCCAGGGTTAGATGGCCTCATGACGGATGATCTGTACAAAATTTGATCCAGACATGTCCAATACTTTTTGAGATACGAATTGCTATGTAAAGGTTTTCCTGAAAGCCAATTTCCCGCAAACTTACTTTTTTAGTACTTAACCATTAACTACTCCTTTACTTCTTTTCCAAAGTGCACAATCTTACTTGAAACGTAAAATTCAACCATTATTCAATAGAACCATCAAACTACTCTCAAAAACCCGTGTGACAGAAACAAGAATCTTTTCAAAATATATGTTTAAGTCCAGAGTTATCAGGAACTTTGTTCGTAAGAGTCTTTTTGCTATTAATAAGATAGATTATCAATGTAATCTGTCAATAGAACCACCAAACCTCCCTTAAAATCCCGCGTAACTAAAAAAAGAGTCTTTAAAAATATAGGTAAATGTTTCCACAATTTTCTAAGTCCAAGGTTATGAAGAGCTTAGATCGTATGAGTGATTTTTCTATATATAAAGAAGAAATCATATTAATCTGTCAATAGATCCATGAAACCATCCTTAAAAACCGTGATACTGAAACAAGTGTCTTTTAGAAATACAACTTATGTGGCAACTATTTAAAAAACTACCCTTAAAAACCCGTCCAACAGAAACAAGAGTATCATCAAAATATAGGTTATATGTCCACTATTTTTCAAATTCCACAGAGATAAGAACCTTTTTTTGAAATATTTTTTCATGCTACTGATAAAGTAGATACCACATTAATCAGTCAATAGAACCATCAATCTACCCTTAAAAAACCGTGTGACTGAAACAACACTCTTCTGAAAATAAGTGTTATGTGGCGATTATTTTTCAAAGTCCACAGAGGTTATAGTATTTATCCATAGTGGTCGTTTTGCTATTGATAAGGTAGAAATCATGTTAATATGTCAATGAAACCAAGAAACTACCCTTAAAAAAATATTTAACAGAAACATAAGTATTTTAGAAATACAACTAATGTGACCACTATTTTTCAAAGTCCACAGTTATGAAGAACTTTTTTTTCATGACTTTTTTTTCCTTTTGAAAAGGAAGATATAATGTTAATCTGTCAATAGAACCTTCAAACCTTCCTTAAAAACCCATGTGACTGAAACACGAGTCTTTTTAAAATATAGCTTATGTTGCCACAATTTTCAAAGACCACAGATATAAGGAGCTTCGTTTGTATGAGTATTTTTGTTACATATAAAGTAGAAATCATATTAATCCGTCAATAGAACTAGCAAACTACCCTTTAAAACCAGAGTAACTGAAACAAGAACTTTTCAAATATATAGGTTATATGGCCACTATTTTTTAGTCCACAAAGATGACAAAACTTTCTCATAAGAGTTTTTATGCTATTTGTAAAGTATGTATCATATCAGTCTGTCAAAAAACCATCAATTAACCCTTAGAAACGTTTCTAACTGAAACAAGGCTCTTTTAAAAATATGGGTTATGTGGCCACTATTTTTTAAAGTCCACAGAGATAAGAAACAGTTTTCATAAGAGTTTTATGCAATCTATAAAGTATATATCATATCAATCTGCCAGTACAACCATCAAACTGCCCTTGAAAACCTGTTTGACTGAATTGAGAGTCTTTTGAAAATATATACTATGTGGCCACAATTTTTCAAGCCAGAGAGAGGATAAAATCTATCCATAGTACTGTTTTTCCTATTGATGAGATAGAAAATCAGGTTAATCTGTCAATGGATCCATGAAATATTTTCCAAAAGCCAGAGAGATGATAAAACTTATCCGTAGTAGTGATAAGGTAGCAATCAGATTAATCTGTCACTAGAACAATCAATATACCCTAAGAACCGATGTGAGTGAAATATGAGTGTTTTCAAAATAAATGTTAGGTGGTCACTACTTTACAAAGTCAACAGAGATGATACGATTTATCCATAAGAGTGTTTTTGCTATTGATAAAAGTAGAAATCATGTTAATCTGTAAATGAAACCATGAAACTACCCTTAAAAACCCGTCATTCTGAAAGAAGAGTCTTTTAAATATACAACTTATGTGGCCACTATATTTCAAAGTCCACACTAATGATGAACTTCGTTCATTAGAGTGTTTTTTTTTTCTTTTGATAAGGTATATATCACATTAATCTGTCAATAGAATCATCAAACCTCCCTTAAAAACTCGTGTGACTGAAACAACATTCTTTTTAAAATATAAGTTATGTTGCCACAATATTCAATGTCCACAGATATGAGCAACTTGGTTCGTATGGGTGTTTTGCTATATATATATATATATATATATATATATATATATATATATATATATATATATATATATATATATATATATATATATATATATATATATATATATATATATATATATATATATATATATATATATATATATATATATATATATATATATATATATATATATATATATATATATATATATATATATATATATATATATATATATATATATATATATATATATATATATATATATATATATATATATATATATATATATATATATATATATATATATATATATATATATATATATATATATATATATATATATATATATATATATATATATATATATATATAAATTTTATTGATTTGTAAATAAAAGTATGAAACTACCCCTAAAAACCCTACTAACGCAAACAAGTGTCTTTTAAATTATAGGTTATATGGCCACTATTTTTGAAAGTCCACAGAGATGGGAAACCTTTTTCGTAAGAGTTCCTATGCTATTGATAAAGTGAATAGAACTATCAAATTACACTTAAAAACCTACATGACTGAAACAAGAGTATTTTAAAAATATATGTTATGTGGCCACTATTTTGTAAACTCCACAGATTTGAGGAGCTTAGTTCGTATGAGGGTTTTTGCTATATATACTGATGAACCTCGATAATTGTGATTTCGTGATAAGTCGGACTCTAACCGTCCAGGAAAAAAGGTCCGAGTTGAACTGCTCCCCCAATTATGGGCGTTTTGCTCTATATAAAGTAGAATTCATATTAATTTGTGAATTGAACTATCGAACTACCCTTTAAATCCCGTCTAGCTGAAGCAAGAGCCTTAAAAGTATAGGTTATATGGGCAATATTTTTCAAAGTCCACAGAGATGAGCAAAATTTTCTCGTAAGAGTTCCTATGATAATGATAAAGTAGATATCATGTTAATCTGTCAATAAGACCATCAAATGACCCTTAAAAACCCGTGTGACTGAAACAAGAGTCTTTTAAAAATATATGTTAATTTCCACTATTTTTCAAAGTCCACAGAGATGATAAAATTTCTTCATAGTAGTGTTTTACTATTGATAAGGTAGCAATCATGTTAATCTGGCAATTGAACTATGAAACTACCCTTAAAAAAACATTTTACAGAAACATGAAACTTTAGAAATATAACTTATGTGGCCACAATATTTCAAAGTCCACAGTTATGAAGAACTTTTTTCATTAGACTGTTTTTGCATTTGATAAGGTAGATATCATGATATCCTGTCAATAGAACCATCGAACCTCAATTAAAAACCCATGTGACTGAAACAAGAATTTAAAAAATATATATGTTATGTGGCCACTATATTCTAAAGTCCACAGAGATGAGAAAACTTTTCGTAAGAATTTTTATGCTATTGATAAATTAGATAAGATATCAATCTCTAAGTAGAACCATTAAACTGGTCTAAAAAACCTGTGTGACTGAATTAAGAGATCTTTAAAGATATATGTTATTTGGCCACTAATTTTCAAATTCTACAGAGATGATAAGATTTATCCGTAAGAGTGTTTTTGATATTGATAAGGTAGAAATCATGTTCCATCTGTCAATGGAACCATATAAACTACCCTTAAAAATCCATGATAATGAAGCAAGAGTGTTTTAGAAAAACAACTTAAGTGGCCACTATTTTACAAAGCCCACAGTTATGAGAAACATTGTTTGTATGAGTGTTTTGGCACTACTATGGATAAAATTTATCCATAGTAGTGTTTCCTTATTGGTAAGGTAGAAATCATGTTAATCTCTCAATGGAACCATGAAGCTACCCTTAAAAAAACATGTTACAGAAACATGAGTCTCTTGGAAATACATCGTATGTGACCACTATTTTTCAAAGTGCACAGTTCATAAGTGTTTTTGCTTTTGATAAAGTAGATAACCTTTCAATCTGTAAATGGAACCATCAAACCTCCCTTAAAAACCCGGGTGACTGAAACAAATGTCTTTTTAAAATATAAGTTATGTCGTTACAATATTTCAAAGATCATAAATAAGGAGCTTGGTTGGTAGGAGTGCTTTAGGTACATATAAAGAAAAAATCATTTTAACCTGTTAATAGAGTTCTGAAACTACCCTTAAAAACAAATGTAACTGAAACAAGAATGTTGTTAAATAAAGGTTATATTGCCACTATGTTTCAAATTCCACAGAGATGAGAAACCTTTTTCGTAAGAGTTTTCGTGCTATTGATAAAGTATGTATCATATTAATCTGTCAATAAAACCATCAAACTACCCTTAAAACCAGTCTAAATGAAACACGAATATCTTAAAAATAACGTTATATGGCCACTATTTTTTTAAATACATAGAGGCGAAAAACTTTTTGTAAGAGTTTTTTATGCTATTCATAAAGTAGATATCATATCAATCTTTATGTAGAACCATGAAACTATCCTTAAAAACCTCTATAACTGAATTAAGACTCTCTTCAAAATATATTTTAAATGGCCACTATTTTTCAAATCCAGAGAGATTATAAGAATTTATCCATAGTAGTGTTTTCGCTATCAATATGATAGAAATGAGGTTAATCTGTCAATAGAACCATCAATCTACCCTTACAAAACGGTGTAAGTTAAACAAGGGTCTTTCGAAAATATATGTTATGTTGCCACTGTTTTACAAAATCCATAGAGATGATAAAACTTATCCGTAAAAGTAGTTTTGCTATTAAAAAGGCATAAATGATATTAACCTGTCAATGGAACAATGAAACTACCCTTAAAAAACCGTTATACTGAAACAAGAGTCTTTTAGAAATACAACCTATGTGGCGACTATTTTACAAAGTCTTCAGTTATGAAAAACTTTGTTCGCAAGAGTGCTTTTGCTTTTAATAAGGTAGATATCATTTTAATCTGTCAATAAAACCATCGAACCTTTCTTAGAAACCCGTGTGACTGAAACAACAGTTTTTTTTATTTTAAATTCAGGTTATGTTGCCACAATTTTAAGAGTCCAGAGATATTAGGATCTTGTTTCGTATGGGTGTTTTTGCTATATATATAAAGTAGAAATCTTATCAATTTGTGAATAAAACTATCAAACTTCCCCTAAAAACCCTTCTAACTGAAACAAGTCTTAAAAAAAAATATAGGTTTTATGGCCTCTATTTTTGAAAGTCCACAGATATGAGAGATCTTTTTCGTAAGAATTGCTATGCTATTGATAAAGAAGATATCATGTTAATCTGCCAATAAAGCCATTAAATTACCCTTGAAAACACATGTATCTGAAAAAAGAATCTTTTCAAAAAATTTATTTCCTGTGGCCACTATTTTTTAAAGTTGACAGATATGAGGAGCTTGGTTCGTACGAGGGTTTTTGCTATATATATACTGCTGAACTTCGATAACTGGTATTTCTTGATAAGTCGGACTCAGACCGACACAGGGAATAAACTTGAGTTCAACTGCTCGTCCTCTTTTTTTTCGTAATTAATTTTCACTATTTTATTTCATTTTCTTTTGACATTATAAAAAATCTAATTCCAAATAAAAATTGCATTTTAGTTCTAGTTTAAAATGATCCCAAACAAAAGTCGATCAGAATTTATATCGATTTTGCGAAAAATTTTGAGGTGTAAAAACCGCTTTTCGAAATACTCGCTCCTAATAATTTTTCATAATTTAGTCCTTGTTTTGCTACTTGCATTCATCTGATTGACATGAAATTTTCACACATGATTGAGTATGCAATAGTACCTTCCTGGAGCATGATAAGATGATAACGCATCAAATCCCCGTTTGTCTAGATAATATTATTCACTGGTTGGTGAGAGATGGGAAGGCGCCATCAGCAGCGTCACGGCAATCTGCTGTTCCACTGCTGAACTGGACACTCTCTGAGTCGTTATTAGTGTGATGAAGTGAGACAATGATACGGTGAAGTATTTATTACTCGTCTGGTTCAGCCTTATACCTCTGTCTCAACATAATCTTTTGTAATAGTGTTATTGTGATTGATTGATTGATACATTTATTGTTGAATTAATAATTGATTAAAACAAAGGAGGAGGATAGGCCTTGCCACCCACCCCCTGGGCAAACACTTAAGGTTAAAATATAAAAAATCTGACACTATAGACAGTATACATAACAAGAATACAAGTATTTCAATAAATAAATACACATATTGCACACCTTATTGCCTAAACATCCTACAGTTTGGGAGCAAACTGAGGATATTCCCTGAGTATATCCCTGACAGTGGCAGAGTCTAGGAGATGGTCAATGAGGCTGTACAAGTCATGTTAACCTTGTAGCCTAAATTTTTCAATGAGAGGACATTCCAAGTTATAGTGACGCAGAGTGTGTCCCCTTGGTGCAGCACACGGCACACACCACACACCAGGAGAAGCACTGACTTCCCAAAAGTATTTGTAGCCTAATCTGAGCCTCATTGCCACGCTGTCATGTTATGCAGTGTGTCTTCCGTGCATAGTGAAGACTAGTGCTACTGCCCCTATGGCAGCAAAGCTCCAACTGATCACTAATGCTACTTTGTACAAAGTCCTTAATGGTACTCTTAACATAACCCACAGTGTACTCAGCGCCAAGGTCTACTGTGTCATCTTGTAGGGCACACTGAGCAAGGTGGTCTGCTTTTTCATTTAGCAGGATACCCCACATGAGAGGGTATGCAGATGAAATGGACCGTGTCACCAGCACCTTCTATGAGATCAAGACACTTATTAACTAGTAGATCACAGTCCATGGGGGAGGTGGATTGAAGGGCATACAATGAAGCCTGACTATCAATAAAGAAATATACATTCTTATGAAGAGGCGCCACAAAATGGAGCGCCTCCAGTACAGCATACAGTTCTGCTCTAGTGGAAGACATGGGTGCAGGGAGCCGCCTGGAAACCTCAGTGTCAGGGTAGAGACTGGCAGAGATGTAGTATTGTGAGAGTTGTGTGATGTATAGTAGTGATGATGAAGGTAGTGAGAAGAAACAGTGTTTCAAAAAGACAATAGCAGTCTTATGATATAGAGAGATGGTGGAGAAGTGTGGCAGAGAGGCGTGGGGTGAGGCAGGGTCTTGGAGGGGGAGATAACACGTGTGACGTGTCGAAGGGGAAAAGGGAGGCGAGGATTCAAGGTCCAGCTGTCTCCCAATGACACGTTTGTTTCTTTCTTTCTTGTTGCCTTCTCTTCTTTAAGTTCTGATCCTAATCCTTGTCAATGTATGGCTTTAAGGATCTTGTTTATTACGCCTGGCCACGTACTGTGTAGGCATAACGCACCAGCACGACATTTTAAAATGGCTTCCTGATGGAAGGGTATTTGATTATCAATAATTGAGCTACGCCATCTGATAACATAAGGTCTCAAGGTTTCAGAGAGATCATTGTAATCCCAAAATTTTAAATCCCCATTCTTTCCCTTCTTTTTTTTTTTTTTTTCTATAGTGTGTGTGGAGGGAGAAGATTCGTATAAGTCGGATACTTGCGTTTGTCAGACGAACTGTTCCCCGTATTAGTCCGAGATACTGAGGGTCAACGATAAAGTTGAAACAATAGAACTATCAAACTACCCATAAAAACCCGTGTAACTGAAACAAAAGTCTTTTAAAAATATAGGTCATGTGGGCACTCCTTTTCAAAGTCCACAGAGATGACAAAACTTTTTCGTAAGATCGAGTAGATATCATATTAATCTGTCAATAGAACCATCAAACTACCCTTAAAAACCCGTGTGACGGAAACAAGAGTCTTTTGAAAATATCTGTTATGTGGATATTATTTTTCTAAGTCCACAGATATGATAAAATGAAACTACCCTTAAAAAATCATGTTATAGGAACATGAGTGTTTTACAAATACATCTTATGTGGTCACTATTTTTCAAACTCCACACTTATGACAAACTTCGTTCGTAAGAGTGCTTTTGCTTATAATAAAGTGGATATCATTCTAATCTGTCAATAAAACCATTAAATCAATCTTAAAATCCTTGTACCTGAAATAAGAATGTTTTTAAAATATAGATAACGTTGCCAAAAATTTCAAACTCCACACATATGAAAATCTTGGTTCGTATGAGTGTTTATTGTATATATATATATATATATATATATATATATATATATATATATATATATATATATATATATATATATATATATATATATATATATATATATATATATATATATATATATATATATATATATATATATATAGAAATTATATTAATCTGCCAATAGAACCATGAAACTACCCTAAAAAAACCGTCTAACTCAAATGATATTCTTTTGAAAATATAGTTATATGGCCATAAAATTATAAAATTTATCCATAATGATGGTTTAGCTATTTTTAAGGTAGAAATCAAGTTAACCTGTCAATGGAACAAGGAATCTACCCTTAAAAACTAGTGTCACTGAAACAAGAGTCTTTTAGATAAACAATTTATGTGGCCACTATTTTTCAGTCTTCACTTATGAAGAACTTTGTTTGTAACAGTGTTTTATCTTTTGATAAGGTATATATCATATTATTCTTTCAATAGAACCATCAAACCTCCCTTAAAAATCCGTGTGACTGAAACAAGAGTCTTTTTAAAATACAGGTTGTGTTGCCACAATTTTCAAAGGTAGAAGATACGAGGAACTTCTTTCGTGTGAGTGTTTTTGCTATATATAAAATGAAAATCATATCATTCTGTCATTAGAAGTATCACACTACACTATAAAAAAAAAAAACCGTCTAACTTAAAGAAGACTCTTTGAAAAATATTGCATTTTTAAAAGTCCACAGAAATGAGAAACCTTTTTCGTTAGAATTCCTATGCCATTGATAAAGTAGATATTATGGTAGTCTGTCAATAGAACCAACAAACAACCCTTAAAAACCCATGTGACTTAAAAAAGAGTCTATTGAAAATATATGTTATGTGGCCACTATTTTTCAAAGTCAACACACATCAAGCTTATCCGTAAGAGTGATTTTGCTATTGATAAGGTAGAAGTTATGTCAATCTGTCAATGTAACCATGAAACTACCCTTAAAAATCCATGATAAAGAAAGAAGAGTCTTTTAGAAATACAAATTCTGTGGTCACTATTTTTCAAAGTGCATAGTTATGAGGAACATTGTTCGTAAGAATGTTTTTGCTTTTCATTAGGCAGATATCAATGTAATATGTCAATACAACCATCAAACCTCCCTTAAAAATCCCCGTGACTGAAACAGGAGTCTATACAATAAAGCTTCTGTGTCCACAATTTTCAAAGTCAACAAATATGAAGAGCCTGGTTCGTATCAGTGTTTCTTGCTATATATAAAGTAGAAATTGTATTAATTCGCCAATATAACTATCAAGCTACCCTTAAAACCCGTGTAACTGAAACAAGAGTCTTTTAAAAATATAGGTTATGTGGCCACTATTTTTCAAAGTCCAAAGAGATGAGAAACTTTCCCATCACTAAATAATGGGAAAGTTCCACTAGAACGGAAGATAAAGGAAGGAAGGATGGAAAGGATAGGAAAGAAACGAAAAGGAATGTCTTGAATTTTGTATATGTGATTTAATACTTCAAACACACACACACACACACACACACACACACACACACACACACACACACACACACACACACACACACACACACACACACACACACACACACACACACACACACACACACACACACACACACACACACACACACACAAACATGCATCTTGGAACACCTCCAAACACACACACGCAAACACACACATACACAAACACACCTACACACATCTTTAGCTAATATGAGGGAGTGAAGTAAACTCCTTCGAGAGTAGTAGTAGTAGTAGTAGTAGTAGTAGTAGTAGTAGTAGTAGTAGTAGTAGTAGTAGTAGTAGTAGTAGTAGTAGTAGTAGTAGTAGTAGTAGCAGTAGTAGCAGTAGTAGTAGTAGCAATCTTTATCAGTTAACTACATTATCATCTACAATCTCTTCAGAGTAGAGTAGTAATAGTAGTTTTTTCATTAGCTACACAATAAGAAACTTGCTCATTTGCCAACCCGCGCCCAGGATTCAAACACGGGGCTTTTCTCTACGCTACGAGGTGTGTGTGTGTGTGTGTGTGTGTGTGTGTGTGTGTGTGTGTGTGTGTGTGTGTGTGTGTGTGTGTGAAACTCTTAAGAAACACCTGACAATACACACAACACCACCAGTACACCAAACAACAAAAAAGGACATTTGGGCATGTAAAGAACTAACAGTGTAGAATTGTAAAAAATGACGGGAAGACCTTGAAGACACTTAAAACACTTGGAAGACAAAAGACAACATTTGAGAAACACTTGAGAAACACCAGAGAAAAACTTAGCAACACACACAACACCACAAGTACATAAAATAACAAACAAAGGACATTTGGGTACGTAAGGAACTAACTGAACGTGAAGAGTTGTCCAAAATGACGGGAGGGGCTTGAAAAACACTTAAATCACTTCAAAACACTAGAAAACATTTTACAAGCACTACAGACACACTTAATGATACACACAACACCACAAATACATAGAACAACAAAGAAAGGACATATGGCCACGTAAGAAACTGACCGTGTAGAATTGTCCGAAGTGACGGGAGGACGGCGCATCAGAAGATACACATTTGCGTGATTCTGTTGCTAATTCCAATAACGACTTGACACACACACACACACACACACACACACACACACACACACACACACACACACACACACACACACACACACACACACACACATATTCCTCTGTAACCTAATGAGTGAAGAAGGTATTGCGTTGCTAATTAGACTATCACCCCAGAAATGTTTATCCAGGTGAGATGAGAGTTGGGGGTAGAGATAAGAGAAAGTTAGTGTGTGTTGATGGGGTGTAAAGGGAAGATAGGGAGCTGTTGCTGGAAAGAAAGAAAGGGAGTTGAAAGACTGGTGGGGAGTATACCGAAGAGAAATATGATAACGTTCCTTTAATGTTGTTTCAAGAAAACAGAAGTCGCCAAGTGCGGTGTGTGTTTTCTCAAGCTAACTGCATCGGGCATAATCAGGTTTCGAGTGACTCTTCAGACACCAAGCACAGCAGCACCTGAGTTGTAGGAATTCAGACTTCTTGCTTCAGGCAGGATTTTTATTACATCTCAAAATCTGTTTCCAAATTGAGCTGAAAGAATAGTCAGCTATGGCGAGCTGTTCGTCTACGGGAGAGTGATCCACACCGGCCGCCTGAAGCGCCTGATGAAGGCCAGGGAGGCAGCGGCCCAACGGGAGCTAGAGCGAGCCCGCCGCTGGGCCGCCTATGTAGGAGCCAAGGTGGTGGACGAGAGGCCTCTCCTGTTCTAGCTGGGGCAGGAGGAGGCAATGGCACGGGGCAGTGGGTCTGTGCTGGAGGTGTCCGTCACCATGCACTGACACTGCTGCCTTGCATTAATAGATGACTTGTTGCCTTAACTGGCCGCTTGGAGTCTTGAATTAACTGGAGCCTTGTTGCCTTTACTGGCCGCTTGGACCCTTGGATTAACTGGAGCCTTGTTGCCTTAACTGGCCGCTTGGAGCCTTGGATTAACTGAAGCCTTGTTGCCTTAACTGGCCGCTTGGAGCTTTGGATTAACTGGAGCCTTGTTGCCTTAACTGGCCGCTTGGAGCCTTGGATTAACTGGAGCCTTGTTGCCTTAACTGGCCGCTTGGAGCCTTGGATTAACTGGAGCCTTGTTGCCTTAACTGGCCGCTTGGAGCCTTGGATTAACTGGAGCCTTGTTGCCTTAACTGGCCGCTTGGAGCCTTGGATTAACTGGAGCCTTGTTGCCTTAACTGGCCGCTTGGAGCCTTGGATTAACTGGAGCCTTGTTGCCTTAACTGGCCGCTTGGAGCCTTGGATTAACTGGAGCCTTGTTGCCTTAACTGGCCGCTTGGAGCCTTGGATTAACTGGAGCCTTGTTGCCTTAACTGGCCGCTTGGAGCCTTGGATTAACTGGAGCCTTGTTGCCTTAACTGGCCGCTTGGAGCCTTGGATTAACTGGAGCCTTGTTGCCTTAACTGGCCGCTTGGAGCCTTGGATTAACTGGAGCCTTGTTGCCTTAACTGGCCGCTTGGAGCCTTGGATTAACTGGAGCCTTGTTGCCTTAACTGGCCGCTTGGAGCCTTGGATTAACTGGAGCCTTGTTGCCTTAACTGGCCGCTTGGAGCCTTGGATTAACTGGAGCCTTGTTGCCTTAACTGGCCGCTTGGAGCCTTGGATTAACTGGAGCCTTGTTGCCTTAACTGGCCGCTTGGAGCCTTGGATTAACTGGAGCCTTGTTGCCTTAACTGGCCGCTTGGAGCCTTGGATTAACTGGAGCCTTGTTGCCTTAACTGGCCGCTTGGAGCCTTGGATTAACTGGAGCCTTGTTGCCTTAACTGGCCGCTTGGAGCCTTGGATTAACTGGAGCCTTGTTGCCTTAACTGGCCGCTTGGAGCCTTGGATTAACTGGAGCCTTGTTGCCTTAACTGGCCGCTTGGAGCCTTGGATTAACTGGAGCCTTGTTGCCTTAACTGGCCGCTTGGAGCCTTGGATTAACTGGAGCCTTGTTGCCTTAACTGGCCGCTTGGAGCCTTGGATTAACTGGAGCCTTGTTGCCTTAACTGGCCGCTTGGAGCCTTGGATTAACTGGAGCCTTGTTGCCTTAACTGGCCGCTTGGAGCCTTGGATTAACTGGAGCCTTGTTGCCTTAACTGGCCGCTTGGAGCCTTGGATTAACTGGAGCCTTGTTGCCTTAACTGGCCGCTTGGAGCCTTGGATTAACTGGAGCCTTGTTGCCTTAACTGGCCGCTTGGAGCCTTGGATTAACTGGAGCCTTGTTGCCTTAACTGGCCGCTTGGAGCCTTGGATTAACTGGAGCCTTGTTGCCTTAACTGGCCGCTTGGAGCCTTGGATTAACTGGAGCCTTGTTGCCTTAACTGGCCGCTTGGAGCCTTGGATTAACTGGAGCCTTGTTGCCTTAACTGGCCGCTTGGAGCCTTGGATTAACTGGAGCCTTGTTGCCTTAACTGGCCGCTTGGAGCCTTGGATTAACTGGAGCCTTGTTGCCTTAACTGGCCGCTTGGAGCCTTGGATTAACTGGAGCCTTGTTGCCTTAACTGGCCGCTTGGAGCCTTGGATTAACTGGAGCCTTGTTGCCTTAACTGGCCGCTTGGAGCCTTGGATTAACTGGAGCCTTGTTGCCTTAACTGGCCGCTTGGAGCCTTGGATTAACTGGAGCCTTGTTGCCTTAACTGGCCGCTTGGAGCCTTGGATTAACTGGAGCCTTGTTGCCTTAACTGGCCGCTTGGAGCCTTGGATTAACTGGAGCCTTGTTGCCTTAACTGGCCGCTTGGAGCCTTGGATTAACTGGAGCCTTGTTGCCTTAACTGGCCGCTTGGAGCCTTGGATTAACTGGAGCCTTGTTGCCTTAACTGGCCGCTTGGAGCCTTGGATTAACTGGAGCCTTGTTGCCTTAACTGGCCGCTTGGAGCCTTGGATTAACTGGAGCCTTGTTGCCTTAACTGGCCGCTTGGAGCCTTGGATTAACTGGAGCCTTGTTGCCTTAACTGGCCGCTTGGAGCCTTGGATTAACTGGAGCCTTGTTGCCTTAACTGGCCGCTTGGAGCCTTGGATTAACTGGAGCCTTGTTGCCTTAACTGGCCGCTTGGAGCCTTGGATTAACTGGAGCCTTGTTGCCTTAACTGGCCGCTTGGAGCCTTGGATTAACTGGAGCCTTGTTGCCTTAACTGGCCGCTTGGAGCCTTGGATTAACTGGAGCCTTGTTGCCTTAACTGGCCGCTTGGAGCCTTGGATTAACTGGAGCCTTGTTGCCTTAACTGGCCGCTTGGAGCCTTGGATTAACTGGAGCCTTGTTGCCTTAACTGGCCGCTTGGAGCCTTGGATTAACTGGAGCCTTGTTGCCTTAACTGGCCGCTTGGAGCCTTGGATTAACTGGAGCCTTGTTGCCTTAACTGGCCGCTTGGAGCCTTGGATTAACTGGAGCCTTGTTGCCTTAACTGGCCGCTTGGAGCCTTGGATTAACTGGAGCCTTGTTGCCTTAACTGGCCGCTTGGAGCCTTGGATTAACTGGAGCCTTGTTGCCTTAACTGGCCGCTTGGAGCCTTGGATTAACTGGAGCCTTGTTGCCTTAACTGGCCGCTTGGAGCCTTGGATTAACTGGAGCCTTGTTGCCTTAACTGGCCGCTTGGAGCCTTGGATTAACTGGAGCCTTGTTGCCTTAACTGGCCGCTTGGAACCTTGGATTAACTGGAGCCTTGTTGCCTTAACTGGCCGCTTGGAGCCTTGGATTAACTGGAGCCTTGTTGCCTTAACTGGCCGCTTGGAGCCTTGGATTAACTGGAGCCTTGTTGCCTTAACTGGCCGCTTGGAGCCTTGGATTAACTGGAGCCTTGTTGCCTTAACTGGCCGCTTGGAGCCTTGGATTAACTGGAGCCTTGTTGCCTTAACTGGCCGCTTGGAGCCTTGGATTAACGATTAACTGGAGCCTTGTTGCCTTAACTGGCCGCTTGGAGCCTTGGATTAACTGGAGCCTTGTTGCCTTAACTGGCCGCTTGGAATCTTGGATTAACTGGAGCCTTGTTGCCTTAACTGGCCGCTTGGCGTCTTGGATTAACTGGAGCCTTGTTGCCTTAACTGGCCGCTTGGAGCCTTGGATTAACTGGAGCCTTGTTGCCTTAACTGGCCGCTTGGGAGCCTTGGATTAACTGGAGCCTTGTTGCCTTAACTGGCCGCTTGGAGCCTTGGATTAACTGGAGCCTTGTTGCCTTAACTGGCCGCTTGGAGCCTTGGATTAACTGGAGCCTTGTTGCCTTAACTGGCCGCTTGGAACCCAGATTGCCTTGGATTAACTGGAGCCTTGTTGCCTTAACTGGCCGCTTGGAGCTCTTGGATTAACTGGAGCCTTGTTGCCTTAACTGGCCGCTTGGAGCCTTGGATTAACTGGCGATTAGAGCCTTGTTGCCTTAACTGGCCGCTTCAAGACCATAAACCTTCCGAGGGTTTAGGCCAGAGAGGGCATGGAAAACATCATATTTGTTATATGATGTTTGAAGGTCATATTATCATCGTATGTTATACCTAATAATGAATGTTTAGTAGTTCTGTGTATACTGTCCTGGGAAAAGAATAATGGCGGAAGCACTGATGGCGGCTTATTAATAAATAGCATGTCAATTGTTTGATTTCAGTTTACTGTTAAACATGTTGTTAGCGCTTAGTTAATAGGAGGCTTTAAAGGAAGATTAGACAAATGTACGGCTGAGCATGATGGGTGGATTTAGATGGTTTTGTTCAGACAGGGAGTGCCACGTGTAGGGTACGCCTCATGGTGTCATGCAGCTAACCTCATTTTCTTATGTTCTGGTGTTTTCTTATCATCTCTGTCTGTCTGTCCATCTCACCTGAAGGATGAATATAAGTAAAGGATATCTTGTCTATCTTTCTGTCTGTCAGTCTTTCTGTTTTATCTCTCTATCTGTCTATCTGTCTATCTCTCTATCTGTCTGTCCGTCCATCTGTCTATCTGTCTGTTTGTCTATCTATCTATATATCTTTCTGTTTGTCTATCTATTTCATCTGTCTATCTATCTATCTATTTATCTGTCTGTTTGTTTGTCTATCTATCTACCTATCTATCTATCTTTTTACCTCTCTATCTATCTATCTGTCCATCCGTCTATCTATCTATCTATCTATCTATCTGTCTGTCTGTCTATCCATCTGTCTCACCTGCAGGATATAGGTGGAGGAGCCCTTGTCGTGCCTGAGGAAGTAGCGGGAGTCCCTAATGATGAGTCCCGGCCCGCTGGAGATGGCGAGGTCCTGCACGCCCCCGGTCCCACTCTCGACCCACTGCACGGGGTAGTCCTGGGCGAACTACACGGAACACTCCTGCTGCATGCTCGACCCGCTGTCCACCACCTGCTCCCTCGTGATCCAGCTGACGGAGGGCGTGCGGACTGCCAGCGGAGGGTGGGGTTCAGAAGGTTAGATTAGGTTAGGTCAGATGAGATTAGGTGAGGTTAGCTTGAGTTAGATTAAGTTAGTTTTTTTTCCTATTCTTTTCCTTTCCTTCTTATTTTTTTCTCTTTACTTTCCCTTTCTTTTTTTTTTTCTTTCCCTTCCCTTTTTTTCTAGGGTTAGGTTTATTTTGTTATGTTTTTTTCTTCCCTTTCCTTCCCTTCCTTTATCTTCCTTTAATTTCTTTTCATTTCCATCCTCCCATCCTTCCTCTTCCCTTTAATCCTTTCCTCTCCCTTCCCTATCTTTCCTTTCCCTTCCTCTAGTTTTGTATTGTTTGTTTGGATTAGTTTGGTTAGCTTAGATCAAGTTAGTGTTTGAAAAGAAGAAAAAGAAGAAGAAGAAGAAGAAGAAGAAGAAGAAGAAGAAGAAGGAGGAGGAGGAGGAAATATACGAAGAGAGTGAAGTAGTCAAAATATAACAAGAAACAAGGGAAGAACGAGAATAAAAGATAATACGAACAAGAGAGAGAGAGAGAGAGAGAGAGAGAGAGAGAGAGAGAGAACAGTTTACACAGAGTTGAAGAAGGGAGTAGCTTTGTTCTGAAGGGAAATGAGATTACGTTAAGGGGGGTGTCTCGGGGAGGGAGACTGCTTCATATCATCATTTTTCATCTTATGCCATTTACACCAAGTTTAAGTGTCAATCTAACAGGAAAAAGGCCTCCTGGACATTGAAAGTCGTTCCTTTATCTTTGAAAGACATCTTGAAAGGAACAAAACACTGCCTCTAAACTTTAAAATCGTCTCTTAGAGCAAAAAATTAAGATTTCGTGGTTCTTTCGTCTTTTTCAAAAATTTTACGTTTTTTTTTTAGGTTTAGTTTAGTCAGTGCTATTAAGAAAACGTTTTTCCTCCAACTTTGATGGAAGCGTCACTAAGATTTCATTGAGACCTATTTTATCAAGACACGCATAGTAAATTAAGTGAACGATAGTCATTTAGTGAAAATTCTTTATTTTTTATCTTTTCCGATATGCCACTGAAGATTTTAGCATACAAACGAAGAATACACAAGCTCCTCTCGTCTGTAGAGGCACGAAAAGTGAAGAGAAACACCGAATTTTGTCTTTGCCTAAAATGTATTATCCTTATCTTCTGAAATACTAAAGCTAAAACTGCCATTTTTCCAGGGTTAGATGGCCTCATGACGGATGATCTGTACAAAATTTGATCCAGACATGTCCAATACTTTTTGAGATACGAATTGCTATGTAAAGGTTTTCCTGAAAGCCAATTTCCCGCAAACTTACTTTTTAGTAACTAACTCCTTTACTTCTTTTCCAAAGTGCACAATCTTACTTGAAACGTAAAATTCAACCATTATTCAATAGAACCATCAAACTACTCTCAAAACCCGTGTGACAGAAACAAGAATCTTTTCAAAATATATGTTTAAGTCCAGAGTTATCAGGAACTTTGTTCGTAAGAGTCTTTTTGCTATTAATAAGATAGATTATCAATGTAATCTGTCAATAGAACCACCAAACCTCCCTTAAAATCCCGCGTAACTAAAAAAGAGTCTTTAAAATATAGGTAAATGTTTCCACAATTTTCTAAGTCCAAGGTTATGAAGAGCTTAGATCGTATGAGTGATTTTTCTATATATAAAGAAGAAATCATATTAATCTGTCAATAGATCCATGAAACCATCCTTAAAAACCGTGATACTGAAACAAGTGTCTTTTAGAAATACAACTTATGTGGCAACTATTTAAAAAACTACCCTTAAAAACCCGTCCAACAGAAACAAGAGTATCATCAAAATATAGGTTATATGTCCACTATTTTTCAAATTCCACAGAGATAAGAACCTTTTTTTGAAATATTTTTTCATGCTACTGATAAAGTAGATACCACATTAATCAGTCAATAGAACCATCAATCTACCCTTAAAAAACCGTGTGACTGAAACAACACTCTTCTGAAAATAAGTGTTATGTGGCGATTATTTTTCAAAGTCCACAGAGGTTATAGTATTTATCCATAGTGGTCGTTTTGCTATTGATAAGGTAGAAATCATGTTAATATGTCAATGAAACCAAGAAACTACCCTTAAAAAAATATTTAACAGAAACATAAGTATTTTAGAAATACAACTAATGTGACCACTATTTTCAAAGTCCACAGTTATGAAGAACTTTTTTTTCATGACTTTTTTTTCCTTTTGAAAAGGAAGATATAATGTTAATCTGTCAATAGAACCTTCAAACCTTCCTTAAAACCCATGTGACTGAAACACGAGTCTTTTTAAAATATAGCTTATGTTGCCACAATTTTCAAAGACCACAGATATAAGGAGCTTCGTTTGTATGAGTATTTTTGTTACATATAAAGTAGAAATCATATTAATCCGTCAATAGAACTAGCAAACTACCCTTTAAAACCAGAGTAACTGAAACAAGAACTTTTCAAATATATAGGTTATATGGCCACTATTTTTTAGTCCACAAAGATGACAAAACTTTCTCATAAGAGTTTTTATGCTATTTGTAAAGTATGTATCATATCAGTCTGTCAAAAAAACCATCAATTAACCCTTAGAAACGTTTCTAACTGAAACAAGGCTCTTTTAAAAATATGGGTTATGTGGCCACTATTTTTTAAAGTCCACAGAGATAAGAAACAGTTTTCATAAGAGTTTTTATGCAATCTATAAAGTATATATCATATCAATCTGCCAGTACAACCATCAAACTGCCCTTGAAAACCTGTTTGACTGAATTGAGAGTCTTTTGAAAATATATACTATGTGGCCACAATTTTTCAAGCCAGAGAGAGGATAAAATCTATCCATAGTACTGTTTTTCCTATTGATGAGATAGAAAATCAGGTTAATCTGTCAATGGATCCATGAAATATTTTCCAAAAGCCAGAGAGATGATAAAAACTTATCCGTAGTAGTGATAAGGTAGCAATCAGATTAATCTGTCACTAGAACAATCAATATACCCTAAGAACCGATGTGAGTGAAATATGAGTGTTTTCAAAATAAATGTTAGGTGGTCACTACTTTACAAAGTCAACAGAGATGATACGATTTATCCATAAGAGTGTTTTTGCTATTGATAAAAGTAGAAATCATGTTAATCTGTAAATGAAACCATGAAACTACCCTTAAAAACCCGTCATTCTGAAAGAAGAGTCTTTTAAATATACAACTTATGTGGCCACTATATTTCAAAGTCCACACTAATGATGAACTTCGTTCATTAGAGTGTTTTTTTTTTCTTTTGATAAGGTATATATCACATTAATCTGTCAATAGAATCATCAAACCTCCCTTAAAAACTCGTGTGACTGAAACAACATTCTTTTAAAATATAAGTTATGTTGCCACAATATTCAATGTCCACAGATATGAGCAACTTGGTTCGTATGGGTGTTTTTGCTATATATATATATATATATATATATATATATATATATATATATATATATATATATATATATATATATATATATATATATATATATATATATATATATATATATATATATATATATATATATATATATATATATATATATATATATATATATATATATATATATATATATATATATATATATATATATATATATATATATATATATATATATATATATATATATATATATATATATATATATATATATATATATATATATATATTTGTAAATATAAGTATGAAACTATATATATATATATATATATATATATATATATATATATATATATATATATATATATATATATATATATATATATATATATATATATATATATATATATATATATATATACTATATAATACAATTGTCTTTAAATAATGAAACTACCCTATACTAACGCAAACAAGTGTATTTGGCCAGGTTATATGGCCACTATTTTTGAAAGTCCACAGAGATGGGAAACCTTTTTCGTAAGAGTTCCTATGCTATTGATAAAGTGAATAGAACTATCAAATTACACTTAAAAACCTACATGACTGAAACAAGAGTATTTTAAAATATATGTTATGTGGCCACTATTTTGTAAACTCCACAGATTTGAGGAGCTTAGTTCGTATGAGGGTTTTTGCTATATATACTGATGAACCTCGATAATTGTGATTTCGTGATAAGTCGGACTCTAACCGTCCAGGAAAAAAGGTCCGAGTTGAACTGCTCCCCCAATTATGGGCGTTTTTGCTCTATATAAAGTAGAATTCATATTAATTTGTGAATTGAACTATCGAACTACCCTTTAAATCCCGTCTAGCTGAAGCAAGAGCCTTAAAAGTATAGGTTATATGGGCAATATTTTTCAAAGTCCACAGAGATGAGCAAAATTTTCTCGTAAGAGTTCCTATGATAATGATAAAGTAGATATCATGTTAATCTGTCAATAAGACCATCAAATGACCCTTAAAAACCCGTGTGACTGAAACAAGAGTCTTTTAAAATATATGTTAATTTCCACTATTTTCAAAGTCCACAGAGATGATAAAATTTCTTCATAGTAGTGTTTTACTATTGATAAGGTAGCAATCATGTTAATCTGGCAATTGAACTATGAAACTACCCTTAAAAAAACATTTTACAGAAACATGAAACTTTAGAAATATAACTTATGTGGCCACAATATTTCAAAGTCCACAGTTATGAAGAACTTTTTTCATTAGACTGTTTTTGCATTTGATAAGGTAGATATCATGATATCCTGTCAATAGAACCATCGAACCTCCATTAAAAACCGATGTGACTGAAACAAGAATTAAAAAAAAAAATGTTACGTGGCCACTATATTCTAAAGTCCACAGAGATGAGAAAACTTTTCGTAAGAATTTTTATGCTATTGATAAATTAGATAAGATATCAATCTCTAAGTAGAACCATTAAACTGGTCTAAAAAACCTGTGTGACTGAATTAAGAGATCTTTAAAGATATATGTTATTTGGCCACTAATTTTCAAATTCTACAGAGATGATAAGATTTATCCGTAAGAGTGTTTTTGATATTGATAAGGTAGAAATCATGTTCCATCTGTCAATGGAACCATATAAACTACCCTTAAAAATCCATGATAATGAAGCAAGAGTGTTTTAGAAAAACAACTTAAGTGGCCACTATTTTACAAAGCCCACAGTTATGAGAAACATTGTTTGTATGAGTGTTTTGGCACTACTATGGATAAAATTTATCCATAGTAGTGTTTCCTTATTGGTAAGGTAGAAATCATGTTAATCTCTCAATGGAACCATGAAGCTACCCTTAAAAACATGTTACAGAAACATGAGTCTCTTGGAAATACATCGTATGTGACCACTATTTTTCAAAGTGCACAGTTCATAAGTGTTTTTGCTTTTGATAAAGTAGATAACCTTTCAATCTGTAAATGGAACCATCAAACCTCCCTTAAAAACCCGGGTGACTGAAACAAATGTCTTTTAAAATATAAGTTATGTCGTTACAATATTTCAAAGATCATAAATAAGGAGCTTGGTTGGTAGGAGTGCTTTAGGTACATATAAAGAAAAAATCATTTTAACCTGTTAATAGAGTTCTGAAACTACCCTTAAAACCAATGTAACTGAAACAAGAATGTTGTTAAATAAAGGTTATATTGCCACTATGTTTCAAATTCCACAGAGATGAGAAACCTTTTTCGTAAGAGTTTTCGTGCTATTGATAAAGTATGTATCATATTAATCTGTCAATAAAACCATCAAACTACCCTTAAAACCAGTCTAAATGAAACACGAATATCTTAAAAATAACGTTATATGGCCACTATTTTTTTTAAATACATAGAGGCGAAAAACTTTTTGTAAGAGTTTTTTATGCTATTCATAAAGTAGATATCATATCAATCTTTATGTAGAACCATGAAACTATCCTTAAAAACCTCTATAACTGAATTAAGACTCTCTTCAAAATATATTTTAAATGGCCACTATTTTTCAAATCCAGAGAGATTATAAGAATTTATCCATAGTAGTGTTTTCGCTATCAATATGATAGAAATGAGGTTAATCTGTCAATAGAACCATCAATCTACCCTTACAAAACGGTGTAAGTTAAACAAGGGTCTTTCGAAAATATATGTTATGTTGCCACTGTTTTACAAAATCCATAGAGATGATAAAACTTATCCGTAAAAGTAGTTTTGCTATTAAAAAGGCATAAATGATATTAACCTGTCAATGGAACAATGAAACTACCCTTAAAAAACCGTTATACTGAAACAAGAGTCTTTTAGAAATACAACCTATGTGGCGACTATTTTACAAAGTCTTCAGTTATGAAAAACTTTGTTCGCAAGAGTGCTTTTGCTTTTAATAAGGTAGATATCATTTTAATCTGTCAATAAAACCATCGAACCTTTCTTAGAAACCCGTGTGACTGAAACAACAGTTTTTTTTATTTTAAATTCAGGTTATGTTGCCACAATTTTAAGAGTCCAGAGATATTAGGATCTTGTTTCGTATGGGTGTTTTTGCTATATATATAAAGTAGAAATCTTATCAATTTGTGAATAAAACTATCAAACTTCCCCTAAAAACCCTTCTAACTGAAACAAGTCTTAAAAAAAATATAGGTTTTATGGCCTCTATTTTTGAAAGTCCACAGATATGAGAGATCTTTTTCGTAAGAATTGCTATGCTATTGATAAAGAAGATATCATGTTAATCTGCCAATAAAGCCATTAAATTACCCTTGAAAACACATGTATCTGAAAAAAGAATCTTTTCAAAAAATTTATTTCCTGTGGCCACTATTTTTTAAAGTTGACAGATATGAGGAGCTTGGTTCGTACGAGGGTTTTTGCTATATATATACTGCTGAACTTCGATAACTGGTATTTCTTGATAAGTCGGACTCAGACCGACACAGGGAATAAACTTGAGTTCAACTGCTCGTCCTCTTTTTTTTCGTAATTAATTTTCACTATTTTATTTCATTTTCTTTTGACATTATAAAAAATCTAATTCCAAATAAAAATTGCATTTTAGTTCTAGTTTAAAATGATCCCAAACAAAAGTCGATCAGAATTTATATCGATTTTGCGAAAAATTTTGAGGTGTAAAAACCGCTTTTCGAAATACTCGCTCCTAATAATTTTTCATAATTTAGTCCTTGTTTTGCTACTTGCATTCATCTGATTGACATGAAATTTTCACACATGATTGAGTATGCAATAGTACCTTCCTGGAGCATGATAAGATGATAACGCATCAAATCCCCGTTTGTCTAGATAATATTATTCACTGGTTGGTGAGAGATGGAAGGCGCCATCAGCAGCGTCACGGCAATCTGCTGTTCCACTGCTGAACTGGACACTCTCTGAGTCGTTATTAGTGTGATGAAGTGAGACAATGATACGGTGAAGTATTTATTACTCGTCTGGTTCAGCCTTATACCTCTGTCTCAACATAATCTTTTGTAATAGTGTTATTGTGATTGATTGATTGATACATTTATTGTTGAATTAATAATTGATTAAAACAAAGGAGGAGGATAGGCCTTGCCACCCACCCCCTGGGCAAACACTTAAGGTTAAAATATAAAAAATCTGACACTATAGACAGTATACATAACAAGAATACAAGTATTTCAATAAATAAATACACATATTGCACACCTTATTGCCTAAACATCCTACAGTTTGGGAGCAAACTGAGGATATTCCCTGAGTATATCCCTGACAGTGGCAGAGTCTAGGAGATGGTCAATGAGGCTGTACAAGTCATGTTAACCTTGTAGCCTAAATTTTTCAATGAGAGGACATTCCAAGTTATAGTGACGCAGAGTGTGTCCCCTTGGTGCAGCACACGGCACACACCACACACCAGGAGAAGCACTGACTTCCCAAAAGTATTTGTAGCCTAATCTGAGCCTCATTGCCACGCTGTCATGTTATGCAGTGTGTCTTCCGTGCATAGTGAAGACTAGTGCTACTGCCCCTATGGCAGCAAAGCTCCAACTGATCACTAATGCTACTTTGTACAAAGTCCTTAATGGTACTCTTAACATAACCCACAGTGTACTCAGCGCCAAGGTCTACTGTGTCATCTTGTAGGGCACACTGAGCAAGGTGGTCTGCTTTTTCATTTAGCAGGATACCCCACATGAGAGGGTATGCAGATGAAATGGACCGTGTCACCAGCACCTTCTATGAGATCAAGACACTTATTAACTAGTAGATCACAGTCCATGGGGGAGGTGGATTGAAGGGCATACAATGAAGCCTGACTATCAATAAAGAAATATACATTCTTATGAAGAGGCGCCACAAAATGGAGCGCCTCCAGTACAGCATACAGTTCTGCTCTAGTGGAAGACATGGGTGCAGGGAGCCGCCTGGAAACCTCAGTGTCAGGGTAGAGACTGGCAGAGATGTAGTATTGTGAGAGTTGTGTGATGTATAGTAGTGATGATGAAGGTAGTGAGAAGAAACAGTGTTTCAAAAGACAATAGCAGTCTTATGATATAGAGATGGTGGAGAAGTGTGGCAGAGAGGCGTGGGGTGAGGCAGGGTCTTGGAGGGGGAGATAACACGTGTGACGTGTCGAAGGGGAGAAGGGAGGCGAGGATTCAAGGTCCAGCTGTCTCCCAATGACACGTTTGTTTCTTTCTTTCTTGTTGCCTTCTCTTCTTTAAGTTCTGATCCTAATCCTTGTCAATGTATGGCTTTAAGGATCTTGTTTATTACGCCTGGCCACGTACTGTGTAGGCATAACGCACCAGCACGACATTTTAAAATGGCTTCCTGATGGAAGGGTATTTGATTATCAATAATTGAGCTACGCCATCTGATAACATAAGGTCTCAAGGTTTCAGAGAGATCATTGTAATCCCAAAATTTTAAATCCCCATTCTTTCTCTTCTTTTTTTTTTTTTTTTTCTATAGTGTGTGTGGAGGGAGAAGATTCGTATAAGTCGGATACTTGCGTTTGTCAGACGAACTGTTCCCCGTATTAGTCCGAGATACTGAGGGTCAACGATAAAGTTGAAACAATAGAACTATCAAACTACCCATAAAAACCCGTGTAACTGAAACAAAAGTCTTTTAAAAATATAGGTCATGTGGGCACTCCTTTTCAAAGTCCACAGAGATGACAAAACTTTTCGTAAGATCGAGTAGATATCATATTAATCTGTCAATAGAACCATCAAACTACCCTTAAAAACCCGTGTGACGGAAACAAGAGTCTTTTGAAAATATCTGTTATGTGGATATTATTTTTCTAAGTCCACAGATATGATAAAATGAAACTACCCTTAAAAAATCATGTTATAGGAACATGAGTGTTTTACAAATACATCTTATGTGGTCACTATTTTTCAAACTCCACACTTATGACAAACTTCGTTCGTAAGAGTGCTTTTGCTTATAATAAAGTGGATATCATTCTAATCTGTCAATAAAACCATTAAATCAATCTTAAAAATCCTTGTACCTGAAATAAGAATGTTTTTAAAATATAGGCAACGTTGCCAAAAATTTCAAACTCCACACATATGAAAATCTTGGTTCGTATGAGTGTTTTTGTTGTATGTATATATATATATATATATATATATATATATATATATATATATATATATATATATATATATATATATATATATATATATATATATATATATATATATATATATATATATATATATATATATATATATATATATGAAGAAATTATATTAATCTGCCAATAGAACCATGAAACTACCCTAAAAAAACCGTCTAACTCAAATGATATTCTTT
Organism: Portunus trituberculatus; assembly: GCF_017591435.1. Lineage (NCBI taxonomy): Eukaryota > Metazoa > Arthropoda > Malacostraca > Decapoda > Portunidae > Portunus > Portunus trituberculatus. Next base: position 14,549,648 of record NC_059286.1, read on the forward strand.
TGAAAATATAGTTATATGGCCATAAAAATTATAAAATTTATCCATAATGATGGTTTAGCTATTTTTAAGGTAGAAATCAAGTTAACCTGTCAATGGAACCAGGAATCTACCCTTAAAAACTAGTGTCACTGAAACAAGAGTCTTTTAGATAAACAATTTATGTGGCCACTATTTTTCAGTCTTCACTTATGAAGAACTTTGTTTGTAACAGTGTTTTATCTTTTGATAAGGTATATATCATATTATTCTTTCAATAGAACCATCAAACCTCCCTTAAAAATCCGTGTGACTGAAACAAGAGTCTTTTTAAAATACAGGTTGTGTTGCCACAATTTTCAAAGGTAGAAGATACGAGGAACTTCTTTCGTGTGAGTGTTTTTGCTATATATAAAATGAAAATCATATCATTCTGTCATTAGAAGTATCACACTACACTATAAAAAAAAAAAAAACCGTCTAACTTAAAGAAGACTCTTTGAAAAATATTGCATTTTTAAAAGTCCACAGAAATGAGAAACCTTTTTCGTTAGAATTCCTATGCCATTGATAAAGTAGATATTATGGTAGTCTGTCAATAGAACCAACAAACAACCCTTAAAAACCCATGTGACTTAAAAAAGAGTCTATTGAAAATATATGTTATGTGGCCACTATTTTTCAAAGTCAACACACATCAAGCTTATCCGTAAGAGTGATTTTGCTATTGATAAGGTAGAAGTTATGTCAATCTGTCAATGTAACCATGAAACTACCCTTAAAAATCCATGATAAAGAAAGAAGAGTCTTTTAGAAATACAAATTCTGTGGTCACTATTTTTCAAAGTGCATAGTTATGAGGAACATTGTTCGTAAGAATGTTTTGCTTTTCATTAGGCAGATATCAATGTAATATGTCAATACAACCATCAAACCTCCCTTAAAAATCCCCGTGACTGAAACAGGAGTCTATACAATAAAGCTTCTGTGTCCACAATTTTCAAAGTCAACAAATATGAAGAGCCTGGTTCGTATCAGTGTTTCTTGCTATATATAAAGTAGAAATTGTATTAATTCGCCAATATAACTATCAAGCTACCCTTAAAAACCCGTGTAACTGAAACAAGAGTCTTTTAAAAATATAGGTTATGTGGCCACTATTTTTCAAAGTCCAAAGAGATGAGAAACTTTCCCATCACTAAATAATGGGAAAGTTCCACTAGAACGGAAGATAAAGGAAGGAAGGATGGAAAGGATAGGAAAGAAACGAAAAGGAATGTCTTGAATTTTGTATATGTGATTTAATACTTCAAACACACACACACACACACACACACACACACACACACACACACACACACACACACACACACACACACACACACACACACACACACACACACACACACACACACACACATCATGCAACACTTACAAACACACACAAACATGCATCTTGGAACACCTCCAATAACACACACGGAAACATACACATATACAAACACACCTACACACATCTTTAGCTAATGTGAGGGAGTGAAGTAAACTCCTTCGAGAGTAGTAGTAGTAGTAGTAGTAGTAGTAGTTAGTAGTAGTAGTAGTAGTAGTAGTAGTAGTAGTAGTAGTAGTAGTAGTAGTAGTAGTAGTAGTAGTAGTAGTAGTAGCAATCTTTATCAGTTAACTACATTATCATCTACAATCTCTTCAGAGTAGAGTAGTAATAGTAGTTTTTTCATTAGCTACACAATAAGAAACTTGCTCATTTGCCAACCCGCGCCCAGGATTCAAACACGGGGCTTTTCTCTACGCTACGAGGTGTGTGTGTGTGTGTGTGTGTGTGTGTGTGTGTGTGTGTGTGTGTGTGTGTGTGTGTGTGTGTGAACTCTTAAGAAACACCTGACAATACACACAACACCACCAGTACACCAAACAACAAAAAAGGACATTTGGGCATGTAAAGAACTAACAGTGTAGAATTGTAAAAAAAATGACGGGAAGACCTTGAAGACACTTAAAACACTTGGAAGACAAAAGACAACATTTGAGAAACACTTGAGAAACACCAGAGAAAAACTTAGCAACACACACAACACCACAAGTACATAAAATAACAAACAAAGGACATTTGGGTACGTAAGGAACTAACTGAACGTGAAGAGTTGTCCAAAATGACGGGAGGGGCTTGAAAAACACTTAAATCACTTCAAAACACTAGAAAACATTTTACAAGCACTACAGACACACTTAATGATACACACAACACCACAAATACATAGAACAACAAAGAAAGGACATATGGCCACGTAAGAAACTGACCGTGTAGAATTGTCCGAAGTGACGGGAGGACGGCGCATCAGAAGATACACATTTGCGTGATTCTGTTGCTAATTCCAATAACGACTTGACACACACACACACACACACACACACACACACACACACACACACACACACACACACACACACACACATATTCCTCTGTAACCTAATGAGTGAAGAAGGTATTGCGTTGCTAATTAGACTATCACCCCAGAAATGTTTATCCAGGTGAGATGAGAGTTGGGGTAGAGATAAGAGAAAGTTAGTGTGTGTTGATGGGGTGTAAAGGGAAGATAGGAGCTGTTGCTGGAAAGAAAGAAAGGAGTTGAAAGACTGGTGGGAGTATACCGAAGAGAAATATGATAACGTTCCTTTAATGTTGTTTCAAGAAAACAGAAGTCGCCAAGTGCGGTGTGTGTTTTCTCAAGCTAACTGCATCGGGCATAATCAGGTTTCGAGTGACTCTTCAGACACCAAGCACAGCAGCACCTGAGTTGTAGGAATTCAGACTTCTTGCTTCAGGCAGGATTTTTATTACATCTCAAAATCTGTTTCCAAATTGAGCTGAAAGAATAGTCAGCTATGGCGAGCTGTTCGTCTACGGGAGAGTGATCCACACCGGCCGCCTGAAGCGCCTGATGAAGGCCAGGGAGGCAGCGGCCCAACGGGAGCTAGAGCGAGCCCGCCGCTGGGCCGCCTATGTAGGAGCCAAGGTGGTGGACGAGAGGCCTCTCCTGTTCTAGCTGGGGCAGGAGGAGGCAATGGCACGGGGCAGTGGGTCTGTGCTGGAGGTGTCCGTCACCATGCACTGACACTGCTGCCTTGCATTAATAGATGACTTGTTGCCTTAACTGGCCGCTTGGAGTCTTGAATTAACTGGAGCCTTGTTGCCTTTACTGGCCGCTTGGAACCTTGGAATAATTGGAGCCTTGTTGCCTTAACTGGCCGCTTGGAGCCTTGGATTAACTGAAGCCTTGTTGCCTTAACTGGCCGCTTGGAGCTTTGGATTAACTGGAGCCTAGTTGCCTTAACTGGCCGCTTGGAGCCTTGGATTAACTGGAGCCTTGTTGCCTTAACTGGCCGCTTGGAGCCTTGGATTAACTGGAGCCTTGTTGCCTTAACTGGCCGCTTGGAGCCTTGGATTAACTGGAGCCTTGTTGCCTTAACTGGCCGCTTGGAGCCTTGGATTAACTGGAGCCTTGTTGCCTTAACTGGCCGCTTGGAGCCTTGGATTAACTGGAGCCTTGTTGCCTTAACTGGCCGCTTGGAGCCTTGGATTAACTGGAGCCTTGTTGCCTTAACTGGCCGCTTGGAGCCTTGGATTAACTGGAGCCTTGTTGCCTTAACTGGCCGCTTGGAGCCTTGGATTAACTGGAGCCTTGTTGCCTTAACTGGCCGCTTGGAGCCTTGGATTAACTGGAGCCTTGTTGCCTTAACTGGCCGCTTGGAGCCTTGGATTAACTGGAGCCTTGTTGCCTTAACTGGCCGCTTGGAGCCTTGGATTAACTGGAGCCTTGTTGCCTTAACTGGCCGCTTGGAGCCTTGGATTAACTGGAGCCTTGTTGCCTTAACTGGCCGCTTGGAGCCTTGGATTAACTGGAGCCTTGTTGCCTTAACTGGCCGCTTGGAGCCTTGGATTAACTGGAGCCTTGTTGCCTTAACTGGCCGCTTGGAGCCTTGGATTAACTGGAGCCTTGTTGCCTTAACTGGCCGCTTGGAGCCTTGGATTAACTGGAGCCTTGTTGCCTTAACTGGCCGCTTGGAGCCTTGGATTAACTGGAGCCTTGTTGCCTTAACTGGCCGCTTGGAGCCTTGGATTAACTGGAGCCTTGTTGCCTTAACTGGCCGCTTGGAGCCTTGGATTAACTGGAGCCTTGTTGCCTTAACTGGCCGCTTGGAGCCTTGGATTAACTGGAGCCTTGTTGCCTTAACTGGCCGCTTGGAGCCTTGGATTAACTGGAGCCTTGTTGCCTTAACTGGCCGCTTGGAGCCTTGGATTAACTGGAGCCTTGTTGCCTTAACTGGCCGCTTGGAGCCTTGGATTAACTGGAGCCTTGTTGCCTTAACTGGCCGCTTGGAGCCTTGGATTAACTGGAGCCTTGTTGCCTTAACTGGCCGCTTGGAGCCTTGGATTAACTGGAGCCTTGTTGCCTTAACTGGCCGCTTGGAGCCTTGGATTAACTGGAGCCTTGTTGCCTTAACTGGCCGCTTGGAGCCTTGGATTAACTGGAGCCTTGTTGCCTTAACTGGCCGCTTGGAGCCTTGGATTAACTGGAGCCTTGTTGCCTTAACTGGCCGCTTGGAGCCTTGGATTAACTGGAGCCTTGTTGCCTTAACTGGCCGCTTGGAGCCTTGGATTAACTGGAGCCTTGTTGCCTTAACTGGCCGCTTGGAGCCTTGGATTAACTGGAGCCTTGTTGCCTTAACTGGCCGCTTGGAGCCTTGGATTAACTGGAGCCTTGTTGCCTTAACTGGCCGCTTGGAGCCTTGGATTAACTGGAGCCTTGTTGCCTTAACTGGCCGCTTGGAGCCTTGGATTAACTGGAGCCTTGTTGCCTTAACTGGCCGCTTGGAGCCTTGGATTAACTGGAGCCTTGTTGCCTTAACTGGCCGCTTGGAGCCTTGGATTAACTGGAGCCTTGTTGCCTTAACTGGCCGCTTGGAGCCTTGGATTAACTGGAGCCTTGTTGCCTTAACTGGCCGCTTGGAGCCTTGGATTAACTGGAGCCTTGTTGCCTTAACTGGCCGCTTGGAGCCTTGGATTAACTGGAGCCTTGTTGCCTTAACTGGCCGCTTGGAGCCTTGGATTAACTGGAGCCTTGTTGCCTTAACTGGCCGCTTGGAGCCTTGGATTAACTGGAGCCTTGTTGCCTTAACTGGCCGCTTGGAGCCTTGGATTAACTGGAGCCTTGTTGCCTTAACTGGCCGCTTGGAGCCTTGGATTAACTGGAGCCTTGTTGCCTTAACTGGCCGCTTGGAGCCTTGGATTAACTGGAGCCTTGTTGCCTTAACTGGCCGCTTGGAGCCTTGGATTAACTGGAGCCTTGTTGCCTTAACTGGCCGCTTGGAGCCTTGGATTAACTGGAGCCTTGTTGCCTTAACTGGCCGCTTGGAGCCTTGGATTAACTGGAGCCTTGTTGCCTTAACTGGCCGCTTGGAGCCTTGGATTAACTGGAGCCTTGTTGCCTTAACTGGCCGCTTGGAGCCTTGGATTAACTGGAGCCTTGTTGCCTTAACTGGCCGCTTGGAGCCTTGGATTAACTGGAGCCTTGTTGCCTTAACTGGCCGCTTGGAGCCTTGGATTAACTGGAGCCTTGTTGCCTTAACTGGCCGCTTGGAGCCTTGGATTAACTGGAGCCTTGTTGCCTTAACTGGCCGCTTGGAGCCTTGGATTAACTGGAGCCTTGTTGCCTTAACTGGCCGCTTGGAGCCTTGGATTAACTGGAGCCTTGTTGCCTTAACTGGCCGCTTGGAGCCTTGGATTAACTGGAGCCTTGTTGCCTTAACTGGCCGCTTGGAGCCTTGGATTAACTGGAGCCTTGTTGCCTTAACTGGCCGCTTGGAGCCTTGGATTAACTGGAGCCTTGTTGCCTTAACTGGCCGCTTGGAGCCTTGGATTAACTGGAGCCTTGTTGCCTTAACTGGCCGCTTGGAGCCTTGGATTAACTGGAGCCTTGTTGCCTTAACTGGCCGCTTGGAGCCTTGGATTAACTGGAGCCTTGTTGCCTTAACTGGCCGCTTGGAGCCTTGGATTAACTGGAGCCTTGTTGCCTTAACTGGCCGCTTGGAGCCTTGGATTAACTGGAGCCTTGTTGCCTTAACTGGCCGCTTGGAGCCTTGGATTAACTGGAGCCTTGTTGCCTTAACTGGCCGCTTGGAGCCTTGGATTAACTGGAGCCTTGTTGCCTTAACTGGCCGCTTGGAGCCTTGGATTAACTGGAGCCTTGTTGCCTTAACTGGCCGCTTGGAGCCTTGGATTAACTGGAGCCTTGTTGCCTTAACTGGCCGCTTGGAGCCTTGGATTAACTGGAGCCTTGTTGCCTTAACTGGCCGCTTGGAGCCTTGGATTAACTGGAGCCTTGTTGCCTTAACTGGCCGCTTGGAGCCTTGGATTAACTGGAGCCTTGTTGCCTTAACTGGCCGCTTGGAGCCTTGGATTAACTGGAGCCTTGTTGCCTTAACTGGCCGCTTGGAGCCTTGGATTAACTGGAGCCTTGTTGCCTTAACTGGCCGCTTGGAGCCTTGGATTAACTGGAGCCTTGTTGCCTTAACTGGCCGCTTGGAGCCTTGGATTAACTGGAGCCTTGTTGCCTTAACTGGCCGCTTGGAGCCTTGGATTAACTGGAGCCTTGTTGCCTTAACTGGCCGCTTGGAGCCTTGGATTAACTGGAGCCTTGTTGCCTTAACTGGCCGCTTGGAGCCTTGGATTAACTGGAGCCTTGTTGCCTTAACTGGCCGCTTGGAGCCTTGGATTAACTGGAGCCTTGTTGCCTTAACTGGCCGCTTGGAGCCTTGGATTAACTGGAGCCTTGTTGCCTTAACTGGCCGCTTGGAGCCTTGGATTAACTGGAGCCTTGTTGCCTTAACTGGCCGCTTGGAGCCTTGGATTAACTGGAGCCTTGTTGCCTTAACTGGCCGCTTGGAGCCTTGGATTAACTGGAGCCTTGTTGCCTTAACTGGCCGCTTGGAGCCTTGGATTAACTGGAGCCTTGTTGCCTTAACTGGCCGCTTGGAGCCTTGGATTAACTGGAGCCTTGTTGCCTTAACTGGCCGCTTGGAGCCTTGGATTAACTGGAGCCTTGTTGCCTTAACTGGCCGCTTGGAGCCTTGGATTAACTGGAGCCTTGTTGCCTTAACTGGCCGCTTGGAGCCTTGGATTAACTGGAGCCTTGTTGCCTTAACTGGCCGCTTGGAGCCTTGGATTAACTGGAGCCTTGTTGCCTTAACTGGCCGCTTGGAGCCTTGGATTAACTGGAGCCTTGTTGCCTTAACTGGCCGCTTGGAGCCTTGGATTAACTGGAGCCTTGTTGCCTTAACTGGCCGCTTGGAGCCTTGGATTAACTGGAGCCTTGTTGCCTTAACTGGCCGCTTGGAGCCTTGGATTAACTGGAGCCTTGTTGCCTTAACTGGCCGCTTGGAGCCTTGGATTAACTGGAGCCTTGTTGCCTTAACTGGCCGCTTGGAGCCTTGGATTAACTGGAGCCTTGTTGCCTTAACTGGCCGCTTGGAGCCTTGGATTAACTGGAGCCTTGTTGCCTTAACTGGCCGCTTGGAGCCTTGGATTAACTGGAGCCTTGTTGCCTTAACTGGCCGCTTGGAGCCTTGGATTAACTGGAGCCTTGTTGCCTTAACTGGCCGCTTGGAGCCTTGGATTAACTGGAGCCTTGTTGCCTTAACTGGCCGCTTGGAGCCTTGGATTAACTGGAGCCTTGTTGCCTTAACTGGCCGCTTGGAGCCTTGGATTAACTGGAGCCTTGTTGCCTTAACTGGCCGCTTGGAGCCTTGGATTAACTGGAGCCTTGTTGCCTTAACTGGCCGCTTGGAGCCTTGGATTAACTGGAGCCTTGTTGCCTTAACTGGCCGCTTGGAGCCTTGGATTAACTGGAGCCTTGTTGCCTTAACTGGCCGCTTGGCGTCTTGGATTAACTGGAGCCTTGTTGCCTTAACTGGCCGCTTGGAGCCTTGGATTAACTGGAGCCTTGTTGCCTTAACTGGCCGCTTGGAGCCTTGGATTAACTGGAGCCTTGTTGCCTTAACTGGCCGCTTGGAGCCTTGGATTAACTGGAGCCTTGTTGCCTTAACTGGCCGCTTGGAGCCTTGGATTAACTGGAGCCTTGTTGCCTTAACTGGCCGCTTGGAGCCTTGGATTAACTGGAGCCTTGTTGCCTTAACTGGCCGCTTGGAGCCTTGGATTAACTGGAGCCTTGTTGCCTTAACTGGCCGCTTGGAGCCTTGGATTAACTGGAGCCTTGTTGCCTTAACTGGCCGCTTGGAGCCTTGGATTAACTGGAGCCTTGTTGCCTTAACTGGCCGCTTGGAGCCTTGGATTAACTGGAGCCTTGTTGCCTTAACTGGCCGCTTGGAGCCTTGGATTAACTGGAGCCTTGTTGCCTTAACTGGCCGCTTGGAGCCTTGGATTAACTGGAGCCTTGTTGCCTTAACTGGCCGCTTGGAGCCTTGGATTAACTGGAGCCTTGTTGCCTTAACTGGCCGCTTGGAGCCTTGGATTAACTGGAGCCTTGTTGCCTTAACTGGCCGCTTGGAGCCTTGGATTAACTGGAGCCTTGTTGCCTTAACTGGCCGCTTGGAGCCTTGGATTAACTGGAGCCTTGTTGCCTTAACTGGCCGCTTGGAGCCTTGGATTAACTGGAGCCTTGTTGCCTTAACTGGCCGCTTGGAGCCTTGGATTAACTGGAGCCTTGTTGCCTTAACTGGCCGCTTGGCGTCTTGGATTAACTGGAGCCTTGTTGCCTTAACTGGCCGCTTGGAGCCTTGGATTAACTGGAGCCTTGTTGCCTTAACTGGCCGCTTGGAGCCTTGGATTAACTGGAGCCTTGTTGCCTTAACTGGCCGCTTGGAGCCTTGGATTACTGGAGCCTTGTTGCCTTAACTGGCCGCTTGGAACCTTGGATTAACTGGACAGAGAAAGAGCGACTCTGTTCATTTATACTCTAGAATTGTTATTTCGTTTTCTCAATTTTCTCTTTCCGCTTTCTTTATCTTATTAGTGTTCATTTTTTATTTGTCCATCTCCTTATCTTCGGGTTTTCTCCTTCTTTCGTCTGTGTCCGTGTCCGTGCATCTCTACAACCAATACCAATCGGTCCACGTTATCTCCTGTATCTTTTATCATGATTTCACTTTTACCTTTACTTTTCTCTCACTTCAGTCTTCACTCACACATTGCATTGTCCTTCCATTCCCAAAACTAACATTCTCTCTTTACCTGGAGCTTCGACCATTTCACACACGTCACCTTATTTATCCTCTTCATGTCATGCTCAGTCTTCTATTTCTCATGTCATCTCATTCTCCTTCTATCCACTTTCTATGTCACCTTATTCCCCTAAGTCAAGAGAAAAACGTCTGTTCACGTTCGGAAAGTGACGGAGAGGGGTGGGAAGGCTTAAAGAAACAGGCCCACTTGAGTGCTGGCTCTCTAAGAAGTGACAAAGCGTCAGCCAAAATTAGGGAGCAAATGCCTCGATACTTCCCACTTAAAAGAAGACAAATCGTACGAAGTCAGAAATAGATAGATAGATTAGATAGATATATTTACCACAAACATACAAAAATATATTCTATGATTAATACATCTATGGTTATGGTCCACATTAAAACCAATAAAACGTAAACATGATCATACTTAAGAAACACTAAAATACTACTTCACTTAACATAAAACTATTAAAACAATAAAAAATTGGTAAAACTTAAACACATGATAAATTAAACCTTATCACTACAAAAAAAAACATAAAAGTAGAAAGTACAATTCAATCAAAAAGTTTTAGAATTTTATGAACACGCTTGCAGACTGTTTCATAATCAGTTCTTTCTAGCATAAGAGTCACAAGGGATGTAACGTTGTACTGTTGTCGAGTCTGTAAGGACCTGGAACACTGCTCGAATACGTGTATCTTCGTCTGTATTTCGCCACATCTGCACAGCCTTTCTTCAACTGGCAGTGTGCCCCTTCCTCGTCGGTTCCAACGACCTTCCTTAATGGCTAGCGAGTGTGCGCTTAATCTCAGCCTAGACCATAAAATACGTTCTGTCTCCGTAATTCGTATCTTTGTTTTGTACACTGGGTGTGTGAGGAGTTTAGGATTCAGGGTGGTGTAGAGTTGGACTTTAGGTGACAAGCTGGTTTCTACATTGGTTCTAAGACTGTCGCATGCACATTGAATATCGTCTACATCAGCATATATAAGATTAGAGAGAAAACGAGACGTGATTGTGTTGCTGTTCAGGGTCAATTGAATGGCATAGAACCGCGGGTCGTTTTGCATGTGCTGTCGTTCTCTCCATATTGTTTTGAAATATCTCCTTTGCTTAGCCTTAACGAGAGCATGAAGCGGGGGACATCCAATTTCTAATAAACACAAGTCATTCCTAGTAGTTTTACGTACTCCTAACATTTTCTTTATACACCACATGTACAATTTGCTGACAGGCTTTACATCACCATTTAGCCACGCCTCGCACCCGGATAAAATTGATGACATAAGAGCACTAGTGAAAACTTTCTTTTTAACCCAAAAAGGCACATCATTATTTTTTTCCACGAAAGCGATGAATTTTAGTGCATGACACATGGTCTTTTGGGCGTGGGCCTTAATGGCTGCAGATGTAGAACCGTCCGCGGTGACAGCGCTGCCCAAGTACACATACTGCTCACACAGGTTCACCGTCACGTTGCCTACCGTTATTGATTGGCTGTCTGCCCCATTGCCATTCAACATCATAAATTTTGTTTTCTTAGCATTAATGTTCATTCTGTGAGAGACACAAAAGTCTAATATCAATGTAAATTTACTCATTATACCCTCCCTTGTGGTGGATAACAGAACCGTATCGTCCATCAGGACCAGCACATGTGACCACCGCAGGAAGCCATCTGTACCACAGTTATTTTTAATCAAACTAATCATATCATTTACATACAATATAAAAAGCAGACAAGAGGTCGGGGAGCCCTGGCGCACACACACACACGCCGTGATAAGAGCAGTGCCCAGGATACTGTTTGTTACCGTATACATTGAGTCAGCATCACCATTCCGCATCCCTATCTCTTTAAAACTGAAAATAAAACATCCCTTTTTACTCTGCCATATGCTTTGGCGAAATCAACAAAAACAATAAATAACTTGTATTTTTTTTTTTTTTCTTTTGGCCATATCAATTAATAACCGTAGTGTTACAATCATCTCGACACATCCTCTCCCCGCCTGGCCGCCCGCTTGCTCTCGGTGCGGTATGAACCATCTCTCCAGCCTGCTGCATGGTACCATATTGTACAATTTAGCAAAGCTGTTCAGAACACTAATGCCACGATAATTATTTACAAGTGACCTTGACCCTCCCTTAGAGATGGTAAAAAATTTGGCTGACGTCCACGGCAATGGATATGCACCACATAAAAATATGGAATTAAACAAAGATAAAATAAAAGTGATCCAGTGAGCGGGTAACAATTTCAGCACACCAGGCAGCATTCCGTCGGGGCCACTCGTTTTGTTACTGTGAAGCCTCGAAATTTGCTTTGATACTTCACAAGGCGTTATGGGATCATCCAAGACAGGGACGTAAACATTATTAGGTGGGAGATTTACATTATAATTCACATCACCTTCGTTCAATATTTGCTTAAATTCAGAGTCGGAAGGAGAAGCGCGAGAGCGAACACCATCCTCACTGAGCTTACCTGACCAGTCAGTAGCCTGCCACACCCGCGCTTCATCTTCGCTCTCCAGCAAACGTTCCCACATCCCATCATACACTCGCTGGTGCGTCTGACTTTTGCGAGCAAGATCATATAACACATTACTTACACTGTTGGGGTCTTGGTGAACATCATTGGACAGAAAAGACGGTTCATGCTGTTCTACCATATTAGTAAACCTTTCCTTATCAATACACTCGAATTTGATTGACCGAACTCTGTTTTTATTGTGGCAAAAATTATTATGTAGAACAGCATGATCACTCAAGCAGGATGCTCTATGATACAAGTAACTCAAATCTACAGATGACACACTCAGAGAAATCGAGGCATGATCTGATGGGAAAGCAGGATCATTGTTAACATTAAAGTTGGTAATACAGTTCAAAATATATGTAGTTGCACCACAAACATCAAGTTCAGATGTCCACTGACGGCCTTGGCGATACGTGAGATCACTGGCAAAATGGTAATGAGGTGTCTTCAGATTATTTGCTATCACCATCTTTTCTTCTGCACATATACCAAACAGAGCACTAGCGTCGTCATTTGCTACTCGAACAGGATCAAGAATCACTGGATAGAATAAATGCTGCATTTCCACACATACTGGTAAATCACGCACTGTATTTCCAAAACGCACATTAAAATCACCAAACACTATACACCCATTTTGATGCTCGCTTGTTTTCAACTTAGCTTGCATACTACTAAAAGACACATGACTAAAAAAGGGTGAATACATACAGATGAAGGGAGGGAGTTCCAGAGTTTACCAGTGAAAGCGATGAATGATTGAGAGTACTGGTTAACTCTTGCGTTAGGGAGTTGGACAGAATAGGGATGAGAGGAAGAAGAAAGCCTTGTGCAGCGAGGCCGCAGGAGGAGGGGAGGCATGCAGTTAGCAAGATCAGTAGAACAGTTAGCATGAAAATAGCGATAAAAGATAGAAAGAGATGCAACATTTCGGCGGCGAGAAAGAGGCTGAAGACAGTTAGTCAGAGGAGAGGGGGTTGATGAGACGAAAAGCTTTTGATTCCACCCTATCTAGTAAAACTGTGTGACTGGAATCCCCCAACATGAGAAGAGTACTCCATACACGGGTGGATAAGGCCCTTATACAGAGTAAGCAGTTGGAGGGGTGAGAAAAACTGGCGGAGACGCCTCAGAACACCTAACTTCATAGAAGCTGTTTTACCAAGAGATGAGATATGAAGTTTTCAATTAAGATTATGAGTAAAGGACAGACCGAGGATATTCATTGTGGAAGAGGGAGACAGTTGAGTGTCATTGAAGAAGAGGGGATAGTTGTCTGGAAGATTGTGTAGAGTTGATAGATGGAGGAATTGAGTTTTGAAGGCATTGAAAACTACTAGATTTTCTCTGCCCCAATCGGAAATCTTAGAAAGATAGGAAGTCAGGCGTTCTGTGGCGTCCCTGTGTGATCTGTTGACTTCGTGAAGGGTTGGTCGTCTCTGAAAGGACGTGGAAAGATGTAAGGTGGTATCATCAGCATAGGTGTAAATTGAGCAACAAGTTTAGTTAAGGATATTAATGAATAATAGAAAGAAAGTGGGTGACAGGACAGAATCCTGAGGAACACAACTATTAATAGATTTAGGAGAAAAACAGTGGCCGTCTACCACATCAGCAATAGAACGGTCGGAAAGGAAACCTGAGATTAAGTTGCACAGAGAAGGATAGAAACCGTAGGAGAGCAGTTTTGAAATCAAAGCTTTATGGCAGACTCTATCAAAAGCTTTTCATATGTCTAACGCTACAGCAAAAGTTTCACCGAAATCTCTAAAAGAGGATGGCCAAGACTCAATAAGGAAAGCCAGAAGATCACCAGTAGAGCGACCTTGACGGAAGCCATACTAGCGATCAGACAGAAGATTGTGAAGTGGCAGATGTTTGAGAATCTTTCTATTCAGGATAGATTCAAAAACTTTAGACAAGCAAGAAATTAAAGCTATAGGACGGTAGTTTGAGGGATTAGAAAGGTCGCCCATTTTAGGAACAGGCTGAATGTAGGCAAACTTCCAGCAAGAAGGAAAGGTAGAAGTCGATAGAGAACTGTGTTGATAGAGACGCCGAGCGCCTATCCCGCTGTACAAAAAATGCGAAGACAGTGGGCGGAGCTTTTGAGGCGGTGGGCGGAGCTTACGATCACAAATTACACCCAAAACATTGCCCTTTCCCGTGTTAATTAATTAATGGGAAATTGCAACTTTCTTTTTCATTACTAAAAGAAAACTAAGGAAGAATTGAGGGTTTAACTTATGTAAACCACATTATAGTTTCCTACATTATGTCATGTAGACCTGTTCTTAACGGTGTTAGTCCGAAATAGCTACAATATTGAATTAAAGAAATACAGCAGGACGTTTCTGGGAGGAATTGCGGCAAAAAGATTACTTTTCTCGTTTAATGCATGACAAAGAAGAAATAGTAAAGTAAATTTTCAGTGATTGATGCTTTTCCAACGCACAGTAACTTGAAATCACACATCATTCTAAAAGAGAGAGAGAGAGAGAGAGAGAGAGAGAGAGAGAGAGAGAGAGAGAGAGAGAGAGAGTATTAATTAATGTAGAGGAAGGTGAGGTAAGACGGACCCATGGGGTAAGACGGAACCCCCCTTCTAAATCCAAGAATAAAGGGCAAGTTCCAAAATTTAACTCCTAGATGTCCTTCATGTCGCCCAACAATAACGACATCACTGCCACTGCCAGACCAGTAGGCACGCTAAGTTTCCCTTGCGCTTCACAGGGAAAATTTAAAATTTGTCATTTTATGCAGTGGTGATGTTATACGCACAAAATAAGACACTGTTTGTTTTATATTGAAATAATTATCATAATGATTTAGTACTTATGTTATACATGCCCATGAGTGTATACATGATAAATAGATGCCATAAATTGGCATAGTAAACATAGATACTATAGTAAACGTTTCGACATTTCAATATTTACTAATGGGGTAAGATGGACCCCATGAGAGGGGAAGGGTGGGTTTGTTGTGCTAATTGCAAAAGCTGGACTCGTGAGCAATGTGCAGGGATAGATAATGATGATGCTGAGGAAGAGGGTTTTGTGTGTGATTTATGTCATTAAGTTGTGCAGGGATAGATGATGATGAGGGAGAGGGTTTTTTTATTTAGTTTTTTGTTTGTTTGTTCGTTTGATTTGTACCAATAAATTTGGCTCATGGGCAATGTGAAGGGATATGACGAGGAAGAGTTTTTCATCTGTGCTTTATGCCAATAAGGATCTGTTTCTTCATGTTCAATTTGCGGGGTAAGATGGACCCCTGGGGATCCGTCTTGGCCCATCATTTCATTTTTGGCACAGTAGAAATTATCATTCTGTAAATTCTTGTGCTTCATTGTTTTTCTTTAAAAACCGTGACCCTGGTGTGGACTTCGAAGGTAACATCCCAAAGCACCACCACAAACCCACAAACCCCCAAATATCATGTAAATCTGGTTTCTAGATTCAATACTTTAAGTGGTCCGTCTTACCCCATCTTCCCTTATACATCTTAGAGAGAGAGAGAGAGAGAGAGAGAGAGAGAGAGAGAGAGAGAGAGAGAGAGAGAGTATTTTGACGTGTTAAGTAATTGCTATACCAAGAAAAATCAACCTTCAGGCCAAGTTTCACCTGATATACAGTTTACTTCTCCTTCATTTAAATGCACATGTATATGTACATGCACATGCATATTCACATGTGTACATGACCTTGTTCAGTCAAACGTTTCCCTAAAGACAGTTTCCCACCTTTCACCTAAGTCCACCAGAGCTGGAAAACACTGTATTATCTCATTTGTATGTATGATTTCCCGTCTAAATCTTCGTGGCACAGTATGCCACGACTATTGCGACATGGACATAAGACGTGAAGTAAAAAGTGTAACTCGGGCGTTCCCATGTATTGTCAATGGGCGGTCGGCAATATTTTGGGTGTAAGGGGGGTTGTTAGGGGCATCAGCGAACCAATAGCGCGCTGGGTTCACTTTTGTGACGTCATGCCGCCTTAATTCTGTTATAAAACCTCCTCGATTTGAAACGATGCTTTGGCTGTGGCGTCGTTGGCTTCACACTTTCCATTAACACCTTTGTAAAGCGGGTTCACACGTGTCAATATACGACTGAAATTGAAAGTCGGTAGTTTCCGACTGAATATGTTGGTCTTGTTCAGTATATTTGCGATTTTGTTTACGTTGTGACGTTACGAAGAAACCTTTGAAAATGTGGTGTTGATGTAAGAAGATTTTGGAATTGAGCAGGGAAAAAGCAGATTTGGAACCCTAAATGTGAATTCTACAGCAAAAAAAAAAAAAAACGCAAATCAGCGTTCGATGAGATCCATGGCTGCCACTCTCCGAGAACTGTTTCCCTCTCTGCAGGGTGTTGTTAGAGGTGAAGACTGAAGACTTGTGAGGACTGAGGATCGTCATCGTCACCAGAGGAAGATATCTTGTTGTATAGTTGTTTGTTTACATTCACTTCCTGCCAACCAGCCGATATTTCCGAGTCGCTGTGTGAACGTGTTCCGACTAGAATTGGGCTCAGTCGATACTTCCAGGAAAATTAAAATTTCAGTCGCATATTGACACGTGTGAATCTACCTTAACTAACCTTTATGTGTTACACCTTGGTAATCATCATATCTGCGCATTTTGACCACGTCCTCTTCACCTCCCTCCCTCCCTTCCACTTCTACATTTCCTCCTCCTCTGAGAGAGAGAGAGAGAGAGAGAGAGAGAGAGAGAGAGAGAGAGAGAGAGAGAGAGAGAGACCCGCTGTATCATTTGCATTCTATCAGGATTTTTATTATTAAGACAAGGATATGAGCATTCTTCTTTTCTTCTCTTTTACTCACTCTTTAATACTTTCCTCTTTTTCACTATCCCTCACACTTCCACAAATCTTTGCCCACTCATTCTTCTCCCATTATCTTATTTACTACTGCCTATTCTAGGTATTCCTTTATTCATGATTTTTTTCATTACTTCATCTCTTATTTCTCCACAACCCTTTCCTCATTCATTCTTTCCCTTTGCTTCATTCACCGCAGCTCTTTCCTCTCATTTCTTGCTGACTTCCTCAATCTCACATACTTTCTATTTTCTCTACCATATTCTTTTTCATTCACATATCTCCTTTTTAACTTCCCATTACTGCTTTTCCTTTTCATCCCTGCCTACCTTTCTCATTCTCTCTGATTTCCCTTCCCCATTCCTGCCTTATCTGTTGAACTAGTTACTGTTTTTTTCTTTCCCGATTCTTGTTCCCTAATTTCTTTGTGCCTTGACTGAATGGAGAAGGGATCTGTCAGTTATGGAGGGACAGAGCAAGGGAGTGAGATGAGCTTGGGAACAATAGTGAGAGAAGTAACAATAGTAATAACAAGTTGCGCCACGAAAATTTAGACGACAAATCATACATAAAAATGAAACTATACTGTTTTTTAGCTTCGGTGGAGTTGGTGAGAGGTAGCAAGTTATCTTCAGGGTGAACGTATATGAACCAGATCATATATGCATGTAAATATAAATGTGCATATAGATAAAGGAGAAATAAACTATACCATGTGAAATTAATTCTTTACTGCCCTCTTCTAGCGCAAAAACAACAAAAATAACTAAAATCACTTTAATTTGGCAGTCAAGTCACTGTCTGGCGTTCTCCAATCAGCTGATTGTAGCGCACGTCTTTTTGTTATATTTTGGGCTCACGTGTAAACTGGGACGGATAAAAAGACACTTAAAAACCCTATGTAACTTAGACTAATGTCTTTTCAAGTGTATAAATATTGTTAATCTGGTACTAAAGCAGTAAAAACACCCTTGAAAACCTGTGTCAGTAGTGTTTCAGAAGGGGAAGTGAGCCAAGGCTGGATGGAGCCACGTGTGGTGGAGCCAATGCCTGCCATGTCCACGACAAAGCAGCACACACACACACACACACACATGCCTAAAAATACCTCGTAGTACCCGCAAAACATTGTATTTCATGCTAGATATGAGTGAAGAGAGCCTATGTAAATATAACACACACACACAGCTCAAATACAATAATTTTATACATATTTGCATGTTGCTTATTAACTTTCCGAAATTCTCTCTCTCTCTCTCTCATGAAAGTTTCCAGTCTCTACTGAATTAGCATAGTTTTTAGCCAATCATGTGAAAAGACATTAAATGGATCTCATCTCTTCCTTGACATCTTAATCTCTTTGATGGATTAAAGTGCTGTCTATGGAATTGATGACAGGCCATCATGCAATCCTCTATGGAACTGTTTTGCAGGAATAAAAGATGAAGACCATGCCCATATCCTCTTAGAGACTATTTTCTTTTAAATTAACTGGGTTGGCAGTTCATTTACCTGCTTTTTTCCTAAACTAATAGACATTTCATCATCATTGTAACATTGTAATGGACATGAAAAGAAGTTTAATATGAGAAGCCTTTATTTTTACATCTATTTTAGGATATATTATCTTTGCACGGGACCCAGGAGCCCCGCGCCCTGCTTGGTGTAATATCAAAGATAAAGGATTCCTTGCCTCACCCGGGCCGCGTGAAAGACACAGACAGTGAATCACAAGAAACTGTCTTACATACAAACATACAGACACGTACACGGCACACACACGGAACAGCAAGAAAGAGGGAAATAAGGAGCACTGTACATGTTGGCAGACTTGCGGATAACTCGTCACGCAGGGCAGCGGCAGCAGTCTGGGGCACAGGCGGACTGTGGCAGCACCCTGGCCTACCCCATCTTCCTGGCACCACCACCCTCACCTCACCCCCAGCCTGGTGCCACGCCCTCAGTGCCTCACCACACTGACAGCCTGGACTGTGCCTCACACATCTCTGAAGAGAGGATCTGCTGGGCACTGGCACAAGGGCCACCATGCCACCATTGACCTCACTGAGTACTGGTGGCCAATCATGGTGCCACTAATAACCAGTACTACAGTGCCACCAGTCAATGGTACCACAGTGCCATTAGTCAATAGTAATACAGTGTCACCAGCCAATGGTACCACAGTGCCACCAGCCAATGGTACTACAGTGCCACCAGTCAATGGTGCCACCATGGCACCAGTCAACAGTGTCACAGTACCACCAGTCAACAGTGCCACAGTGCTGCCAATCACCAGGACCATGATGGCTGACACAGTTAGTGGCTGGCAGACAGCACATCACACCACAACACACCACAAGACAACACCGACTCTGGACACACGGCACCGGCGCTGGCCCTCCAGTGCTGCTGCTGGTGTCCGGCCACAGTCTCTCGGCACAAAGCAGTGGGTACAGGAATACACGAAGGACACATACTGACTTAACTTAAACGGACCTAACCTAAAACAGACGCTTCAAAAATAAAACTTTTATATATGTTTCAAATATAAACAAGCATTTATAAGGATTTCATTTATAAAGCTTTCTATTTATTTGTATATAGTATCTCCATTACTATATAAGCACTTCAGAGAAATGGCCTCCATCAGACTTTTAAAAACCTTTAATGATAGTTTTAAAAGTCTCTGATCTTGTGATAACATTACTCGTCCCAGGCACTGAGTCAACCTGCTCAGCGGCAGCCCCTGCCGCACCCCGGGCCAGCGGCAACAAAGTGCAACACACACAAACAGATTACACACTTTTCAAGCACAATTCAGGTTCATTTTTAACAGTGTTCATAAAGTCTACGTTCATTTTTATCGCCTCATGATGCCACAGCAACTGGGACAAACTCTACGACAATGTACCACCAAACATAAAGATAATTTAAGTATGTAGTATACAGTTCAGGCAATGAACTGGTGCTGCAGGAGCCTTGCAACAGCTCGGCCCTGACTGCTTTGCTCTCGCTGGGGGAGAGGGAAGGAGACTCTGGGTAAGGACCCGACAGTCTGAGAACATGACAGTGCCAAACATTGGCCACTCATACACGACAGAGGTGTCATACAAAATCATGCTTTACGGAAAAAATAAATTAGATTAATAATGTTTGTTGTACAGAAGCACTGTCTATTATGAACAGTTCAGCCAACGTCCCTCATCTCAAGATTCCTCCACAACCAGTTCGGGAGCCGAGCTCAGACAGGCAGAAGGCCGCCGACCTCGACCACATTGTAACTAACTTAAGGATGGACTGCACTGGTGCTTGGAGAACTCGCCTCACACATCCTCTGCCTTGCTGTACAACGCCAATGGGGAGTGTCAGCCTTGTGGCGGCCCAGAGTGCCTCACACTCTGCCCTCTTGGCAAGGGTGGCAACAGCAGTGGCAGCAGCATTAGAAACACAAGGGATGTAGCAGCGGTGAAACTAGAAGTGTATGATTGCACTGGCAGGAAATTTATAAGATCAGTTTCAGGAGCTGTTTTTTAACTGCAACTTGGCGGAAGCACTTGCCAAGCATATGTCACCTAGCATACCACTGTGTGTGTGTGTGTGTGTGTGTGTGTGTGTGTGTGTGTGTGTGTGTGTGTGTGTGTGTGTGTGTGTGTGTGTGTGTGTGTGTGTGTGTGTGTGTGCATGTGTGTTTGTCTGTGTCCTGGGGTTGATTAAAGCTGGTAATTGTTCAGCGAGCCTCAGCACTGCGTCCCTTGGATCCCCGTCAGACATCCACACTTACACTTCTACTGAACACGAATACTTCTGACTCAAGAGCATCAGTATTATGAATAAGTATTGGGATGGTGGGTCACCAGGACGGTGCTCATGGTCCTTAAACAGACCAGCACCAATAAAACAAAGAGACAAAAAAATAAACAATAAAGATACAGAAGTTACAAGATACTAATTGCAGAATTTGCATTTTTCAAGCTATAAATATTTTGCTGCCTTGAATTAAAACTTAATAAGTATATATATGTATACATGAGCAAATATTAATGGACTAGATAATGTCTTTTTATATGTCTGAGGTCATGATCACCATTTGTACTCAGGTAACATTTCAAAGTAAACAAAAATTCCATCACCACCACCACCACCCTACATCATAAGCAATCATCAACCACCATCATTACCATTATTCTCCTACAGACAGGCTGTAATAGATGTCTATATTCATTCCAAATCTTGCATTCCTTCATTACACTCTAACACTTGCTCTCTACTCCATAATTCTCCTGTGGTACACTCAACTATATTCACAATTCACAGGAAGTTGTTTTCTTGCATGCATCACCCATTTCCACTTAAGGTGTTAATCCATCTCTTTTCTTGATTTAGAGGAGAAATATTGACTCTTCTCTTCAACCTCTTGATTTCCACTCTTTCTCTTTGACTTTCCTCTCTAAACCCTCATTTCCTTCTTTTTTTTATCATATCAAAATTAAAATTTCTAACTGAATCTTTAAGTACTTATTCCCCTTTTAGTTCTACATTTTTTTTTACAAATTTTGATTTATCAGATGAGTCATTATGAGAGGAATTCAAAATATACTGTTTTTTGTTATTTATGCTGCTCATTGTGTTGTGTTTCCTGGTGTAAGGATGATGTGGTGGTGGTGGTTGTGCAAGGCGCTGGTGTTAATGGAGAGAAGAGTTTCCAGAAGGGTGAAAGGTACAGCATCGAACACATCATTTCACTCTCCTCATGAAGTACTATTATGACACTTTCTCTATTACCTGCATCTCTGTCTCTCTCTGTACAGACATTTCAATTCATAAAATTTAATATCAAGTTTACATTTTTAAAAGTTTAATGACAACTTAGTTCTTTGTCCTGATTCATAAATGCACAATTTGTACTTACAGATAAAAATATGATATACCTAATGAACACAAAAATCAATAAAGAGCCTTAAACGATGGCAGTTTCAATTCACAGTTTTCTTCCTCCCTACAAACAGTCTTTAAAAAACAGAACTCATGCATGAACTTGTGACTCTCCTGCAGTCAACTTCCACTTTGCAACACCACTGGGTTTTTCGTTCCCACAAAATGCCATCCCTTACAAACACTGAGATTCACGGGCACCACATCTTGCCGACCAACACTTGGGTCCTCTCTCAACATCCGTGTCTGACCTGAGTACACATGGCCTTCCTCCCTCAGAGTATTTGAGATAAGCAATATTTCACAAAGTAGCATTCAAGTGATAAGTGCAAGGTGAGTTCCTTATGATTATATTAATAAACAATAATCATTAGTGTCGTCAGTTTGTTATCACACAACTGCCTGGAAGTGCCTGCAATGACCACCTCCCGAAGGCTGCTCCAGGGATCACATGCCTCACCCACATCTAGACTGGTTGTAGGATGAATACTATTAACAAACACACACATCACACTCTTCCAAACTGAAGGACTTAATCTAGGCGTAGTACACAGTTTCCTGATGCATTCTGAACAAGTGCAGCTCAGTGCTGGTGCAGGTAGTGACAGTCCTGCTGGTGTGTCTTCCCTTTTGTGGCTGTTTTATGTTATTTTTCCAGCAATTTATGGCTAAAAAATATCTTTCCTTAATGTACCCTGGATCTTAAACTCAAGACATGCAATGCAGTACATTTCAAAGTCATAAATTGTGGGTCAAATGACATAGATGCTGTGAAACAAGCTACAAGAAACAAGGGTCCTTGGTGCTGGGAGTCTGCATGTGCTAATCTTCTACACCATGATGCAGCGCAAAGGTGATTCATGGGTGGTAGCGGCGGCCCTTACATGCCGCCGGGCTTGGGCTGTGTTGTGTCGTAGTAGCGGATCACCTCAGATTGGCCCATAACCCCGTGTTCCTCTTGTGAGAAGGCGTACCCATCTGGGGGACAAAGGATGGAGGCTCAATGTGTGGTTTATAAGGGCAGGCCAGTATCTTCCCATTAAGTCCATAGTGTAGTGCTGGAAATGTGTCACAGAGGAACATCACTTGATCAGAATATCTTGGAGCAGCTCTGGCTTTGCAATTATGGAGGACGAGTGAAAAACACATAAATGGTCTTCTTTTCTTGAGCATTGGATAGATTTCATTACCATCATCACATCTTCACATCAGAATAAGGACTGATATGTCTGAAGAGTATATAAGCTCACTTTGTCAGGTTCATGGTACTGTAATTTCAGAATGGAAACTGCAGGTATTTTAAGCAGAGAAATTTGGAAAGAGGGGAGAGCAGAGTGAGTGTTGGTGTTCCGCTGCTGGTGCTTGTGTGGCAGGACTGGACTAGGCAGGGATCAGTGATGGGAAGACAGGCGAGAAAGGTGTGAGATGTGAGGTGTGTCCTGTGTCTTGTCATACTGCACTGAGCTACAGGCAAACTTTGGATAACATGACTATTAGATCAGTCCCTAGCTTTTTTTTTTTTTTTATTGAGTTAGTTTGTACTATTTATGTGAATGGTTAGTTTGAATTACATTACCTCCAGTTTCTTTTGTGGTGCATTACTACTAAACTAGACCAACTTGGATTGCACGTCCAGGTAATTTTGTAACCACAGAGGAGTAAAGATCATGAGAGAGATCCTGTTCTTCCTTACTCTGGTTCATATACTATAGTGTTTTCTCACAAGTTCCAAGAGATTCAGAATATTTCAAATTTTTGCCACTCCTTGAATTCCCCAAAAATATCTCATATAAAAAGGCCATAAAGTTCTGCTTAGTTTTATGTATTCTTATGATATGTATTGTTATAGTACATATATACATAAATAATAGGATAACAAAGGGCCCCCAGGGCCCATCTAGGTTATCCTGCATCAGTCGCACAGCGACTTAGCTTAGTTGAGCTTCATCTGAATTAGTTAAACTTTGAGCACATTACAGTAGATAACTCAACCCAATATAATATAACTTAACTAAACTTTGAAATAGCTGGGCTGACTGATTTTCATGTGATCCCAAACTTTTTATCTATTTGCCACAAACTGAATAGAAATGCCTCCCAAGAATGATTCCTGAGTCTCAGCAAGGTGACACATTCCTGAGATTCCTGTCAAGTTATGCACAGTGGGGGAAGGTTACAAGAGTATACATAATGTGAAGAGTATGTCTTGTCACATAGGAAGCCTTAATGGATGTGTTAAGTTACTGGCAGATAAGGGTGCCACTCAGGAGAAATGTGACACTGACTTAGTTGAATTTCATGCTGGTAAAATATGAGTTCATTATTCACACCTTAAATGTTCTTTTTCAACTGAAACAGGTTAATTTCCTTCTCATTCCAGAATTGAATATTCTTTAAGTGGACATAATAGTAATAATTATTGTTCATTTACTTATCTATTTATATATTGTAATCATTAATAATTTCATATACCTATATCTTATATAAAAGGAGGTTCTGGTCAAGGACTAAGAAAATTTAGAAAAAAGTGAGAAAAGGAAAAGTCCACAGAAGGTGCTTTAGATTGATTAGCAGCATTGCACAATAACAATCTTTAGCAACATTCTTTGGTGATACTCCAAGAAATGATAGTGTGAATGGAGAGCTCATTTCACATTGTATGTGTGAAGTGTGAAGGTGACAGCAGTGAGGTGCAAACCGTTGCACAGCACTTCAACAACTGGGCTTGCGCATGACATCATTAGTGGGATGCTGACATGGCCACAGTGACAGATGGGAAGAAACTGTAAGTGAGGGTGAGGAAAGTGGGGAAAAAATCAAGTGCAGAAATAATGATGTGGAGGATTAAGACAAAGTGACAAAACATGGAAACTGTGAAAACTGTAGGGCACATTTTAGATTTCAATTTTGTAATGGGAAATAAGAAAGCACTTAACTGCCTGAAGATCAAACAAAATACCAAAAATGCCAAAAATTGAAGAAAAAAAGTAATAATATCAAATATTAAAAAAAAAATAGATGCCTAAAGTGTATAACTGCTTAAAAAATTGACTTGTAACTCAGTCTTACTATGATTCTAAACTTAAATTCATTAGAAGCTATAGGATGACAAGACATCAATCTCTGCTGGCACAGACAAGACTGGCCACCAGATTACATTGCAGAGTACCAAAAGAATATAACCTCATATATACATGGGAAAAAAAATAAATAACTTTATGAAAATCCTGAACTACTTGAAAAAAAGCTGAAGTGGAAAAGCGAAGTGCAGAGGTGAGGAGGAGGACGAGGAGGTGGAGGAATAGGAGTGAAGCCAAGTAACACTACCACAGGAGGCGGCACCCTAGCTCCAGGCAGAGTAAGGCCTCGACCCATTAGAACCCTTGTATTCCACAGGCTTGGCCAACACCGCATCTGCTGTGACAGAGGCCTGGGGTCAGCGTCAGGGCAAAGACACACTCCTCTCTCTACTATATGTTTGTACAGGAAGGTGCTACTGGAAGTGATTGGCCTGCTGTGTGTAATCACATTTCCAAGGAATTTATTAAGTCTTAGCGTCTGCAGAAAGTTGTCTGTCGGTCAAGTGATGTCACTTTCCAACAGCCATTCAAGAGACAAATTTACACCTTGGTGCTTTAATGGGGCAAGAGCATCACACCACACAGGAAACAATATAGAAAATAAAAATAAAAAACTTAATGTAATAATGTGATGTGGAAAGAAAAACAATAACAGTAATAATCATTTGATAAGTTAATAAGAATTTACTTTTCATATCTTTAACATAAATAAATTGGTCAGATTCCAAAGATCAAAATAAGTAAAATATTTCAAATTGATGTATTAATGGCTCATGTCATGGGTATCTTAAAATATTACTTTATAACTGCCATCATCTTGAAAGTCAAAATCTGTATTCACACTAGAAGCTCTCAACTCATCTGCTGCTAAAGAGGGAAAACCTTTGGAAAACAAGCCTGTCAAGAAAGTCTGTGTCATATGAAGCAGATCAAGTCACTGTGTCTCTCCCCACTGATAGTCACCTTCATTTGGCACTCAAAGCTAATGCACTCAGAAAAAATAAATAAGTAAATAAAAAATAAAATAAAATAAAAAATGAAAGTGCAAACTGTATTTTATGAAAAATCAGTAAACTGTAAAGCAAAATCAGTGCAACATATTTGCTGCAAGAGTCTGGTCAGCAAGCATTGCTTTCATTACTAATCATTCAACAATAATTTTCAAGTCAATGGATTTCTCTGAAAAAGACAACATTACTCAAAAATGTGTCAGAGAATTCAACATTAAGTAAAAATTTGTACTTAATAGAAAAGTTAAAAATAAGTACATAGCAAAAAATAAATGCCTTTAAACAAATAAAGTTGAACTTCTTTGAAAACAAAGAAAAAAAAGCATAAAACAAAACATCATGAGATATAACAAAAAAGAATGTGAAAAAGAAGTGAACATTTATTTAAAAATATCAAATGCTTTTTCAAATATGCAAAATCCCTGAAACCGAAGGAAAGACAATAAAGAACACAACAGGAGTAGCATCAAGAAACTGTAATAGAAAGCAGAATCTGTTAAACTGTTGCAGCATGCTATAGTAAAGACAATACACACTCACACAGCCAATCATACAGCCACTTATACCAGCACACACACAAGCACACAAGTAAATATGCACGCACGCACACACACACACACACACACAGAACCAGTAAGCAAGATCAAGCCAACACAAAAATTAATAGGATACAGTAGTACTAAGAGAGAGAGAGAGAGAGAGAGAGAGAGAGAGAGAGAGAGAGAGAGAGAGAGAGAGAGAGAGAGAGAGAGAGAGAGAGAGAGAGAGAGAGAGAGAGAGAGAGAGAGAGAGAGAGAGAGAGAGAGAGAAAACATCTTGGTATTGTAGGAGGGAGTGAGTTAGCATAAAAGGAACACAACTAAGATGAAGAGGGAAGGACTGGGAGTAGCTTAAGATGAACTGGGATAAAGACAAGGATAAGAGGAACAGGTCTAGTATGAGAGAAATAGAGTAAAGAGGAATGCAGCTAAGAGGAAGAGGAGAGCAAATAAGATGAGTGTTGGACTAGGTTTACTATAAGAGGAGCAACACTAAGACCAATAGGGCTAAGAGGAACAGGGGATAGTGAAGGGTTTAGCTAGCATAAGAGGAACAGAAGCTGGTAAAGGGTCTAGCTAACATAAGAGGAAAAGAATGAGAGGGACAAAAGGTAACGAAGGGTCCAGCTAACACAAGAGAAACAGAGCTAAGAGGAACAGGGATAGTGTAGGGTCCAGCTAACATAAGAAGAATAGAGCTAAGAGGAACAAAGGTAGTGAAGGGTCCAGCTAGCATAAGAGGAACAGATCAAAGAGTAACAGGAAGTAGTAAAGGGTCCAGCTAGCATAAGAGGGACAAGGGCTAGAGTAGGGTTCGGCTAGCATAAGAGGAAGAGGTCTAGCATAGGAGGGACTTACGGGCAAGCTCTACTTCCAGGTTGACACGCGTGGTGGTGCGACGGAACACATTCTTCAGTAGCCGAGCAGTCTCACTCAGCCTGCAATGCCAGTATATACTCAGTTAGCATACCAATGCCTTCACTACACACCTCACACACCCACACAACCCCCTGGAGGCCACCTGCACCCCACTTCCTTGCTGCTTCACCTCACAGAATACAGAAAGGAAGGAAATGTTTGACTTTACTAATGGATGGAATATATTGGCTCAGACTGCATGTTTTAGAGTTTTCAGTGTTGCTTCAAGATTGGGCAAAGGCAAATACATAAATTAATCTAAGCACTGTTCTTTGAGAATGAATCAAGAGTTATGAAAAACAAGAACAATGAGTACAATGTCTTGAAAACACTTGTTGGTTCACACACTGTGCCTGAATAACAAAAGATTGCAAGAGATGGCTTCCAGTGACTGTGGGAACAATTACTAATACAAGGTGATCCCAAAAGTTACATTACTAGCATTGTATACAGAAAGACCACACCTTCTTGTATAAAGGCCTTGTCTCAACCTTTGAGCCACCTCATATAAGCACTTAAATACAGGGTCATAAGTGGAAACTGCTCAGGATGTTATTTTCTAGCCTTTTCCCTGCAACACAAAATTAATATTTTGGTTAGGACACCAGCACACCAGACCTCTGTGTGTGTGTGTGTGTGTGTGTGTGTGTGTGTGTGTGTGTGTGTATTTACCTAGTTGTATTTACCTAGTTGTAGTTTTACAGGGCCTGGGCTTTATGCTCGTGTGGCCCCGTCTCCATATCTACACTTATCCAATCTTACTTGAAAAGTATGCACACTCATTGCAGACACTACTTCTTCATTTAAACTGTTCCACGTCTCAATACATCTTTGCGGGGAAACTATATTTTTTAACATCTCTCAGACATCTTCCTTTTCTCAGCTTTTTACTATGCGATCTTGTGCTTGAATGTCATATTCTTCTCTCAGGATCAGTTTCTCATTATCCACTTGGTCCATTCCATTGATCAATTTATAAACTTGTATCAGGTCTCCTCTCTCCCTTCTTTGTTCCAGGGTTGGTAGATCCATAGCCTTTAGTCTCTCCTCATATGTCATCCCTTCAAATTCTGGAACCATTCTTGTAGCCATTTTTTGTAGTCTCTCCAATTTCCTTATGTGTTTCTTTTTATGAGGGGTCCACACTACTCCTGCATATTCCAATCTGGGTCTTATTATAGTACTTATCAATTTCTTCATCATTTCTTTGTCCATGTAGTGAAATGCTACTCCAATATTCCTTAGCAAATTATATGTTTCTCTAAAAATTCTATCAATATGGCTTACTGGTTGATTGTTTTCTTCCATCGTCACTCCTAAGTCCTTTTCCTTTTATACTTTCTCCAGTTCTACTCCATCTCCCATCTTATAGATTCCCATGGGCCGTCTTTCACTCTTTCCCATTTCCATGACATGGCTTTTGTTCACATTGAATTCCATTTCCCACTTTTTACTCCATTCCCAGATCTTATTTAGGTCTTCTTGCAGTATTTCACAATCTTCCTTTTGGTTTATAACTCTGCACAGTTTCGTATCATCTGCAAACAGATTCATGTAGCTGTTCACTCCTTCTGGCATGTCGTTAATATAAATGAGGAAAAGTATTGGTGCCAATACTGACCCCTGTGGCACTCCGCTTTCTACTGCTCTCCACTTGGACTTCATATCTTTAACTACCGTTCTTATTTCTCTCCCCCTTAAATAATTTTCTATCCATCTCAATGTGCTTCCTTTTAAGCCACCCTTCTCCTCTAACTTCCATATGTGTGTGTGTGTGTGTGTGTGTGTGTGTGTGTGTGTGTGTGTGTGTGTGTGTGTGTGTGTGTGTGTGTGTGTGTGTGTGTGTGTGTGTGTGTGTGTGTGTGTGTGTGTGTGTGTGTGTGTGTGTGTGTGTGTGTGTGTGTGTGTGTGTGTGTGTGTGTGTGTGTGTGTGTAATAAGGCAATAATTACTTTATCACAGAAGACTAATCAAATTAAGAAGCTTTCCATAAAGTTAAAGAAACCTCCACACCAGAAAGCACCACCCTTCAATAACTGTAGACAGGCAAAATGCAAGTAAGATGAAGAGGTACCATATGTATGAGTGTAAATACAAAGAAAACATTGATATTAAAAGTGACATTTTTCACCTTAAGACTGACACAAAAGCAAGACAATGTAAAAACACTTCATGGATTAAATCACTTTGGCTTTTCACAGCAATGAGTCTTAAACACTATTGATGAGAAGTCCAGCACCATTCATATAAATAAGTGATGACATCAGCAGCAATGAGAGAGTTACCTAAAGGCGGGTAATGCAAGTTTGGATAAACAGGTTACACTACAGGTGTGTAGTCAGTCAGCCTTCCCTCACAGCAGCATAATGATGATGACATGCTATATACCAACAAGCATTGAGTTTCCCCTTTAGTCTAGTAAATAATCACAAGCTGTAATCATTCAGCAAGTTAGGATATGGGTATATCTTACAAGATAAAGCAATGCACAGACAGCAGTTTTAGGAAACATGAATCTTCTAACTACAGAGCAGGAGGATGAGTCATCAGAGAGAGAATGGCTGGATGGCAGCATCTGTCCCTCACACGGGGACTGGTGTCTGAGCCACAAGGCAGGATTGTCCCAGTACCAACATCCACCACAACAGTGCCACAGAGGGCTGCTCACCTGGGCTCACCTGTGCTTCACTTCCTGACAAGCACCAGTGTATAACATCCTGGATGGAACAACATACCACTCACCACAGCACACTTGGTCACTGCATTCCCTGCCTCACTGCTGTACACTCAATAGTGCACCTGCCTCTCACTGAGCAGTGGAAACGGGCAGCATGAGCCAACATGATGGCAGGTGACCGCTTCGTGGAGGACGGCCAGGAAAGGAACATTAGCAGGAGCTGGTGCTTGACAGCAGACGTAGCAGCTGTAATCCAGCGTCATGTCCGGAGCAGCCATTACTAACCAGGCCACTGAGTGAGCATCAATCACTTGCATACACGCACAGTTTCCATACATGCCAAGACCTACAACCCTTAACACACAACACACTACAGTGCTTCACTGGTGTGTTTCTAATACATTAAGAAAAACATGCAGCACACATGTGGGCTGCACACACAGGCACACACATATAAACACTTAACACCCACAATGAAGCCTTCAGCACAGCAGCACATTTCTGGGAAGCCAAATTAATCATAAATCATGAGGTCATGCTTTAAATTGTCCGACTTGTAAATTGGTGGTTGCCAACACCCAGCACAGGCATTCTGGCACACACCTCATCATTGCCACATGTGTAGCACCACAGTACAGCAGTAACAGCAGCAGCAACAGCAGCAACATTTAACTGCATGCAAACAAGTCTTGTAGTACAGAGCAGCCACACCAAGTACAGTACATGTATGGAGCATACCTGTACCCTTCACACCAAGTACAGTACATGTATGGAGCATACCTGTACCCTTCTCTCCCATAATTTTCTATACATAAGTAAAGAGTTTATTTCACCAAACCCACTGAGCACTAAGAGGCAAACCCTATGATTCTTAACAAAAGATAACTGTACTACACACATCTCTGTATGCATGACCAGTCTTCTCAGCAGCACAAGACAACAAGATGTGGGATGTGCCTTGTGACTCATAATCAAGATGGATCAATTGATTTATCCCTGTAGTGATGACTGACCTTAATAAAACTTGATCCTAACAATTAAACATCCCATCAGAAACATCAGTACAAACCAAAAAAAATCAAGCTTGTACATACACCAAAAAAAAAACTCCAGCAAAAACAGATGTCCAATTTACACATGCATTTGTATCCTTCTAATAATGCAACAACGACACAAATGACACACTATATAATGCATATTACTACACACTGTGCCCTGTACTTAACAAAGCATTCTTCATCATATTCAGGAAATCAACAAGCATGCTGTATACTCCCTTGACCACAATACCATCACGGTACCACAGGATCTCATCTCTCAATCCGTATCTCTGCCATGCTAAATCCCAACCCTTCAACTTTCCAGCAGTTGGTGAAGCTGTCCAACACTCATACAAAATAGTAAACACAGCAACATTAGTAGAAGTAGCAGTAAATTTTCTTTAATCTTAGCAGACAGGATTGGATTCTGTTATTCTCTCCTTGGTAAATACAAATGAGAAGTATTCACAATGATGGTAACAAGCATCTAACACAAAGTTTGACTTCAGTGTCAAAAAATTCCTAAATACATTCATGCTAATGAAGCAAAGACAGGGATGAAATCAAAAGTGAGTCATAAAGGAATAATCTACCTCCTCCCTTTATCCTACATGCAATCCACAGATTGGATACAAGCAGGACATCCATCCATGCAGTGCCACATCAGACTGGTGTCATGCAGAGGAAGCTGGACATGCACCCCATGGCCCCTCTGCCCTACTCTGCCCCAACACAACTCCTACAAGGTAAACTGACTCCCAACCTTACTTCATCTTACATTGACTCCCCACAAAAAAGTTCTCCCCTCCCTAAGGAGGAGTACTCCCCCACAAGGAGGAGCACCCCTCCCCTCAACAGCCCCATGCCTCAGCTGAAGCCTAGTGACACCCCAAGTCCTGCTTCATCTGCTGGGTAAGGAAACATTGAGGAATCTTAATCTTTATTTTCGATTAATTGAGAAGTCACATGGCATCATGCAATGACGAAAAATGTAAATGTTCTAAATGACTTACTCTTTGTGCAGAAACATAAATAACAAAAAGGCTGCAATGGTATCTTAGCAGAGAACAATGCCAGCTCATTCCATGGCTGTTGGGAATGTAAGACAATAAATGTTCTTCACTTCTTCAATGCATCAACAGATGCCTGTCCTGAGGAACCACACCCCATACAAGCTGAGGACTGAAGCTCAGCAGGTGCAGTGTGCCCCTTGCAGCTTGCTACTCCCGCTTCCCTTACACATCAACACCAACACACCTCACACTAGTGACAGTGGTGCATGTCCCCAGAACACAGTGGTGCGCACACACGCACGCACGCACGCACGCACACACACACACACACACACACACACACACACACACACACACACACACTTATTTCATACAAATCCCATGACAGACAACTTTTCAATTCTCTCTTCCAACACCAGAAAATTAAATTTGTTAATTTATTATAAGAACAGGTGGTGTTCTGCACACTTTCAAGCCAGCCTGATTAGTACAGCAATTGTTAAGTGTTGGACAACGAATGGTCTGTGTTCACAGTGACTTGCACCAAGGGTGTGCTGGTGTCTTTATGGCCCAAGTCTGTGCCTCAGGACAGCTGGAGCCTTGCACACCTAACACAGGGAAGCACTATGCTAGTAACACCTACACAAGCACGAGCTTCATTCAGAGGGATGTTATTATAAATTATATATTTTTTAAATCTACATATCTAAGCAGGATGACTTATGCAAAGCTAACATCAAAATCAATTAACAAAAACAAAAAGATGCTTACTTAAGTAATACGACTTAATACGATAAAAAGATGATATAATTTCCACTCTCCCTCTCTCACCTCTGGCTACACTCAGCATTCTCTTTTATTTATGTTAAATCAAATCAATATCAGAGGAGCCTTTACAAATTAAACAAATCTCACCCATAATAGTTTTCACATAGACTAAATGGTGAGTACAAAAAAAAATCATGCTGAAATGGTGAGCCAGGGAGGTGATGAGAAAGGCAGAGTGAAGCCTTGGCGGCTGGCACTGCTTCACCGACCCCCAAGGACAAGGGCTCTACGTACTACTGTTTGTGTTGTTCAGTGTGACTCAGATCATTAGTTCAAATGTTCAGAACACTTTTATCTGTCGTGTTTCATGCTGGCGGGGATGACGGGCTAGTACTACAGACACAAGACAGGCAAGGACGGCACATGTCAAGCAACACACTAATACTGGGCCCAAGATGCAACCAAAGAGAGGTCTCATAAATAATAACATAAAATTATCAGGCACCGGGATTCTTAGGATGATCCATATAAGATGTAACTGTACATACGAATGTCACATATATACACACAGAGCTTATAAAAAATAGACTGTATTAACTGTTTTGGGAGTTAAGTTTCTCAAGGCCTATTTCTCTTTTTCCATACAATTATAAAGGTCTTTTATTTTATCTAAGTAAATAAAACTCTTTGAGGTTGTACATAAAGGCACTGGACAACACACACACCACACACACACACACACACACACACACACACACACACACACACTGGCATGATTATGTTATATGTACTGAATCTTGACTAGATAGCCTCAAGGTAGAAGAGTTTGTCTCTCTGCGCTCTCTAGCCCACACTGTGAGCAGAGGAAACCAGAGAAACTTGTCTTTGTCTTAAAAGTTCTCTTGTCTCTGGCACCTCTAGTCATTACTCATGTCAGATCATCAACTGTCTTAATGTTATACAGTTTCCATAATTATATTCTATGTATCTGCTTCAACTTATTCCCTTTCTTTTAGCAATCATATGTCATTCAATGTTTTCTCTATGAAAATCAACACACACACACACACACACACACACACACACACACACACACACACACACACGCGTAGTGTAGTGGTTAGCACGCTCGACTCACAATCAAGAGGCCCGAGTTCGAGTCCCGGAAAGCGGTGAGGCAAATGGGCAAGCCTCTTAATGTGGTGGCCCCTGTTCACCTAGCAGTAAATAGGTACGGGATGTAACTCGAGGGGTTGTAGCCTCGCTTTCCCGGTGTGTGTTGTGTGCAGGTGTGTGGAGTCGGAGTCAGAGTCGGAGTCGAGGAGTCGGCTACTTTTGGCCGGAGTCGGAGTCGGAGTCGGAATTGGAGTCAGAGTTGGAGTCGGAGTTGGAGTCGGTAAAAATATGAGCGACTCCGACTCCTTTACGTGATAAATTTTTGAGTAAAGATTCCACTTCATGGAGATTCCTACAAATTGGGAGAAATTGATTTTGTGGAGGATGTGTCCAATCAAGCATTACATATGGAGATAATTTTTATTAATTTATGATAATTATATAATCGTCAAGTACACTTTTATTATGGATTGACTCGAAAATATGTAAGTATTGATTCTCTTAACTTTCGTCTTTTTTGGGTGTGGCAACTAGCGGGCTATTTGTTTAATCTTTTCCCTTGGCCACCATCCCTCATGTAAAAAAAAAATAGACTATATCGTTGTACTGAAAAAAAAAAAAAAAAAAAAAAGCGGAGTCGGAGTCGGAGTCGGAGTCAGAGTCGCAACCTTCAAATTTCCTGGAGTCAGAGTTAGAGTCGAAGTCGCAACATTTAAATTCACTGGAGTCGAGTCGGAGTCGGACTTTTGAAAATCCGACTCCACACCCCTGGTTGTGTGTGATGTGGTCTCAGTCCTACCCAAAGATCGGTCTATGAGCTCTGAGCTCACTCCGTAATGGAGAAGACTGGCTGGGTGACCAGCAGGCGACTGAGGTGAATTACACACACACACACCAGTAAGCAGCAAGGCAAATGGGCAAGCCTCTTAATGTGTACCCCCTGTTCACCTAGCAGTAAATAGGTACGGGATGTAACTCAAGGGCTTGTGGCCTCGCTTTCCTGGTGTGTGGAGTGTGTGTAGTCTCAGTCCTACCCAAAGATCGGTCTATGAGCTCTGAGCTCGCTCCGTAATGGGAAGACTGGCAGAGTGACCAGCAGGCAACCATGGTGGTGAATTTCACAAACACCGTGTAGTGTAGTGGTTAGCATGCTCAGCTCACAACCAAAAGGGCCCAGGTTCAAGTCCTGGGCAAATGGGCAAGCCTCTTAGTGTGCAGCCCCAGTTCAACTAGCAGTAAATAAGTACAGGATGTAAATCGAGGGTTTGTGGCCTCGCTTTCCCGGTGTGTGGAGTGTGTTGTGGTTTCAGTCCTATCTGAAGTTCAATCTATGAGCTCTGACCTCACTCCATAATGGGAAAGCTGGCTGGGTGACCAGCAGGTGACCGTGGTAACACACACACACACACACACACACACACACACACACACACACACACACACACACACACACACACCAGTACAAAAGTAAGTACAATTTTTGCTATACATTATTCAGGTCACTAATGAAACCTGAAGATACAGTAACCACTGCAACTTTTGTGACTTCCTGTGCTAATGGTCTTACCATTGGTACAACAACCAGAGACAGAAGTAAGCACTGCAATGATGTGCAAAGTAAATGAGTCATGCTGCCTTCACCTCTGTCAATGAAGCCATCTCAGCTCCACTGGGCATCACATTGCCCAAGACTGAGGAGTGTTGGGCAGGAGGCCTACTTTTTTTATCATAAAGTTTGGTTATCAAGAGCTAACATAACTCCTGTAGTTTTGTGTACAGCCAATGTGGTGTACAGTAGCTTCCTATTGCTTACAGTATGTGTGTTCTTTGCTTTACTCTTCTGTGCAGTAAAGTTTTTTTAGTCTCAACAATAAACTTTGTCTTAGTGTTGTACTGTATTGTTGCACAGGCTGCAGCTGCACCGACTCATTCACTGCAGCGAGCCAGAGAACAGCTGAACATGCTCACCAGTTAGTCACTGGCACTTGAGGTAATGTATCCTTGGCATTTTGTCTAGCAAGGAAAAGTATTACAATCCAGAGATGATATTTTGGTAGTTGATGTCACACAAGCACAATGGTAAGTGGAAGTGCTGGGTGGCATGGCACATCAAGGCACTCAGATAAAGGTGAAAGCAAGTGGAGCAGCCCCATTCCCTTCTTAAAGTCTATCTTATCTTTAATTGTCAACCAACAAAGTCCCCATCATAATACACCCTTTCCATTTCTCCCAGAACAAACACGGCAAAGGGTGAGGAATGGGCCCACTCAATCACTGCTCCCAAGTGAGACAGAGTTCTCCAATACTGTACTGGGCTTACTTCTTCCTTGGCCAGGTTAATACTTATCTCTTGAGAAAATTCATGTTGCAGTATTCAATGTTCTCCAAATGTAGTTAAGTCAATCTAATTCAAACTAAGTACAAACAAACATCCCAGAATCTGATCCAGTCAGTGGTGTGTACATCCACTTCATCAAACAAATAATCACAATAATATGCTTGTGTGGGGAACATTACTGTTCTAAAATCATCCTGTGAAACTGAATCAGTCTTTGTGTCTCACCAGTTCCTAATGCCATCTATCTGAAGCAGGACACACAAAGACTGACTGGTTCCTTAGTCTCTCCCTGACAACTCTGGATGAAGATCTATATTCTCCATTATAAGATACTGAGAAAATTAATGTATTATTAAGAAAGAAAGAAGGATGTGACTGGGGTTTGAACTTGGATCTCATCACCCATTTCCCTACATACTCGCGATGATGATGATGATGATGATGATGGTGATGACTAATAAGTATATCTGGCTTAATTATTGCATTATATAAGTCAATTCCCATAAAACTCAATGAACTAAATCAATATATAAAAAATCAGCAGACCACATATTTCACTTGTGGTCTTCCTTTCTATCCCCTGTAGCCCATTTCCTTTGTCCTTCCCTCCATTACCTCCTTCATCCCCTTTGTCATCCCTACTCATCAATAACATTTCCTCTCTTCCTTCCCTTTTCTCTTCTGCAATGCCTGTCTCATCTGTTCTGTTTCTTTTGCCTTTTCTTATTGTTGTAGCTTCTACCCTTTCTTCATTCCTTTTCCTTTTCTGCAATGCCTCTCTGTCTCTCTCTCTCCCATTCCCACTATCTCTTTTACCTTCCCTTATTGATGCATCTTCTAACTTTTCTCTCCCTTCCTGTCTCCTAAGCAGTATTCACTCATATACACTTTCTTCATTTTCAGAGATGTAACTCAACTTTCAGTTCCCAATTTCCATCATGTCTTTGTAACTCAGGAGATGACTTGTTATTTCAAGTAAGTGTTTATGTGTATTACCAGCTTCTTGCTCATATATAGATGTAATGTTCATGAAATACACAACTATGAGTCTTGAAAATAAGTTGTTGTTTTTTCTATGTGTTTCTATTTTGTTTGCTTATTATCTGATACTGATGACAGAACTTTATTTCAATATTTTCTATAACTCTCTAAGCTCTAGGATCTATGAAACTCAGCAGCTACATACCTAAACATTATCTATCTGTGGTTTTAGGAACCTTTACTTCCTCTTTGAGGACTCCAGGAAGAACCTGTATGGCATCTGTGACATGGCATCTATGTGTAGGTCAATTGATTTGCTGTAGTCCTATTTTCTATGCTCCTATGCTTGCTTCATGGCCTCTCTACAATGTACTGAGCAAGGAAAGTGTTCCAAACTCTAACAATCATTACATTACTTTATGAGGCAGATCCTTGGTCTTTACAGTTCATGTCTGATAAGTGAATAGCTATCTAGACATGTCTGACAATACCTGATGCTAAGCTGCGCATCGTGTTTGGCACAGAACTGAATGTTTCTGACTCTTCTAGGGCTGTATCAGTATTGTTTGTGTTTTGGGTTCTTATGTCTGGCATGCAGAGGCTTTCACCCACTGCTATGAATACTGTTAACCAGCCTGTGTTACTTGGGAGACTGACCCGTTGATTTGTGAATACAAAGAGTCGGCACTGTGAGTTTTTAAGTGTTCATGGTACATTTTACTCTGCTTATCACTGTGGCTAGAAACTACATAGCCTTTAATACCTTCTCCCTTCTTCCTATCTACTGTGTTCAAGGCATGGCTGTTACAAAGGATATCTGCTTGACTATGTAATGTATCTGATGAAATGAGAAATAAAGTGGCCATCAGGTAAGGTCTTCAGTCTCCTGTTACTCATATTACCTTGTGTTTAGCCTCTCCGTGTATTATGAGAGTCATTATCCTCATGTGGTTCCCTGCTAAATGGATGCAATTAAGATCCATGGAGTTAATTTATGGTGAGAAAGCATGAGCAAATCTTTAAACCAGGATATGCTGAAGACATTGCAAATGAAGAATACACTGAACTTGATATTTGTGTGGCTTTGAATAATATACAACTAACTTTGCAATAGCAATCATAAATTTCCTTGTCCATTTATTCATAGGTTTATCCTCAATGCAGTATAGACCACTACTGATCTCTTGTAATAAGTACATACACACACATACACAAACAAACACATACACAAAAGAACACAACTGTTGATTCTTCATTCTGACATGACACAAATTTCACATAAAACATAAATAAAGCAAATGTTTTGAGCAGCACAAGCTTGCCATTGCTTGTGTGAGTAATGAAGTAGTGAGGATTAAAGCTGTGGTGATGAGTGATGCCTGTTGTGGGGGAGCGATGAGTGAAGTACTGAGTGAGTGGGAGGTGATGGGGTAGCTGTGTACAGAATGGCTGAGTGGATGGGTGTTTTGGGCATGTGAGGTTGGGGAAGGCAGACCAGACAGGCACAGGCTGCCATCCTAGCCATGCAATGGGCTTGTTGGTTCATGCAGCTGCCAACTGTTACAAATGAGTGACACAAAAATTGACTTGACAAAGCCATAGAGTTTATGGACAGAGATAATTGTCTCCAAAGTTGACAGGTAAGATTTTTAGTCTGATAAAAAGAAAATCCAAAGTCCGATCAATTCAAAATGCCTCAAATTTTGGATAATCCTTGTCAGACTATACTGTTTGATGACTGACACCTTGGTGGGTATTTTCATACATTTTTTGTCCAAGGCTAAAGCTACTAATACATTAAAAAGAATAGCCTGAGTTTTCTTTAGATCTTATAGCTGAAATTAAAGGTGCCAAAGTTTCTTTTTAAAAGTTGGCTGATTTCTGAGACAATTACTTTTGTTCATGTATTTTAAGGACTTTTATCTTTTCTTCATACTGTAAATAAATGGGGAGCCTCCTCAGGAAGCCAATTCCCTGCATAAAACTGTATTATCATAGCAACATAAACCATAACATAAAAGAAATATACAACAAGACAACAAAATCAACACATAACAAAGATGTTTTAGTGTAGCTTGCCTCGTCACATCCCCACATCCCGTGAGCGAGGGCGGGACATGAGTGGTGGTGTCTATACCAGTGTACTCACCACACATCAGGAGGGAGGAAGCCTTATCCTAAATTTCCTGATGAATAACCAACAAACACCATCCAATATCAAGGTCTCTTTCTATACCAAGTGACTTATCAACAATACTGAAGAACAGTCTCTACAGCAGGGTTTCCCAAAGTGGATGGTACCACCCTCCTGTGTGCGATGGAAAGATCCACGGAGGGGGGTGGTAAGGAAAAAGGGGGTAGTATTGAGAATTTCAAAATGATGGTATTAATGAATCTAAAGACATACTATTATCTTCAATGTCCACACATCAGCAACCAAACATTCTTAGAACTATATCAATGTGATTACTGTACCGATATATTCGTGATTATTTAATGTCCTGGCTCTGTATTGGACATGAAGCAATCAGGTACAGACTCAAGAATTGAGAGGTAGTGATTGGAATGGTCATTCACTCCTACTGTGGCTTACAGCTAGTGAAAGTATGTTAGTCTTAAGTTACTCATAGTTGTATTCGATTGTTTGTGTTTGTGTGGATACTGGGACTCCGATGGTGTTAATGGCAGCCAATGGGGGGGGTGGGGCATCTGGAAAAAATTGAGAACCACTGCTCTAGAGGGTATTCTCTAAAAACACACCTCAGTTTAGATCACAAATACTGAACCCACAGCACCTAACAATCAAAGGTCAATCTGACCCAGGCTTGCAGCAACACTCAACTGTCACCACACATAAATCCAGCATGATCCAACAACATTGACATTTGGTGCAAACTGATTAGTGCTGTTTAATTTTTATGACCAATTTTAACTATAAACACTCTTGCTCATGTTTACAGTTCATTTTAAGAGTCATCCCCCCTTTCTCTTCACTATTTCTATGTTCCTTGAATATGTTAGTGTATCTCAGAGTATCTCTAGGATCTATTATGTCCTTTTTAAGTCTGAAATCTTGGAGAACCTGCAGAATTCTTTGGATGGTCTATTCCTGGGGTGATGAGCACACAGAAAGGTCATGGGATTGTTAGTGGTGTCTTCTTCTATTCCACTACCATATTATGTCCTGGTTGGAATTAAATGATGAAATTGTTATATTCCATTAGTCCTCCTTTTTGTATGGTGCAATTTTCTGTAATGGTCTCAAAGCTGATTTTTCTTTTCTCTCTGTGCCATTTGCAATCTTCCATCCAGTTTTGCGTGGTTTATTGAAGAGTAGAGGGCAATAATTTAGTCAACTCAGGAATTTTGTGGTTAAGTGGACCAATACAACAGTCAACTACATACACACTACTACTCACTAACTAGGTGTTCACTTCAGCTACACCTTACAACTACAGATCTGCTACACTACAATGCCTTGCCCACACCAGCACTGTACCATCAGAGCTGACAACACCGGCAAGGAGGCGGCCACCTGCCCGTGACACAACTGATACACTAGTGAGGTGCTTCAGGGCCACACCTCCTGCAGCAACACACTTCCCTAATCCTCAGAGGAAGAGTTGTAAAATTGAAAACAAGGCATCGGTTCGAGCATGTCTAGCCAATCAAATACAACAAAGGCTACTTCTACAACAAATTTAATTGTATATTTTAAAAGTACTAATAATAACAAGGCAAACATGTAAGCAATTAAAGAACATGTTTCAACAATAAGGGTAACCAGAGGGAGGGTAATTGTGATGCCGTACACAGCAGACAACAGTTGTGCACGGCACACATGACTAGAGGCTCATGCTACACTACACACCCTTCATCCACTACATTGCTACACATCATCCCTTAAAAGAACATTCAGATGAGATCTTTCTGATGCACTACCTCATACTCTTCACTCAGCTTAGTAGAAAACACTCAAGGCCAAGCTTTTTTATATATGTAAATGTCAAATGCATAAAAGGTTCATTAACTTAAGAAATTTTCTTGCTGACCCATTCCACCAGTGCCCAGCCACAGTGGGAGAGTCTTTCAAAGGGAACTAGATCTGGAATCTAAGATTTCTTTATTCCTGCAGCACATTTGTGAATGGCACCAATACCTGAGGTGATGCAGGTGTGGCCTGGGCTGCTGGTCATCGGGGCAAGCAGGGCTACACAAAGTAATGCTTTCAGTACTCAAGAATTGTTCCTTGTCTACCTCACTAGCCTGATGCTCCCACAGACTTCCTGGGATGCAGACACTGGTCCTAATATTTGGCACAAAAGGTTCAACTGGACAATTTGCAAAAAAAGCCAGCCAACAAAAGTAAGTAAGAGAATTTGGCAGCATTACATACCATACATACACCTTCCTTGCAGCAGACACAGCCACTGAGGAACCTCTCATTACTACACAAAGCAATGATGAGTGGACTTGACCCTACCAAGTGATAACAAACCCGACCTACAGTACTCAAACAGCCAACATTCAGGGGAGGAGGTCAGAGTCGCCGCTGCACGACACGTACTCAACAACAACGTGCCATGCTGTGTGGGGGGAGGCTGTGTCATTGAGCAAAGTGACCGGCTGGGTCCTGTTGCCTCTGAGTGGAGCGGGAGGCAAGGAAGGAGAGGCCGGGCCATTCAGCTCTGCAGGCGACTGGGCGGGGCAGGATGGGTGGGACGAGGGGAGGGCGGGACGGGGCGGGGAGGGGCAGTAGGAGGGATGGTGGGAGGTAAGCATCTTCGCTTACCTGTGCTTGGTGTCTAAGACTTTGGATACGTCCTTGTTGCTTATTTCACTCTCTCTCACTTGCTCCGTTAAGCTCTTGCGGACTGAGTTTTGCATCCTGGAACACAAGACACAATCAGGCATCTCTGACAACACAAGTACATTCTAATAAACCTAGGTCTCTGATGTTGAGGATGATTACAACAAAGCTCATTCTAACAAATCTAGGTTTATGAAACTTAGAAGGTGATTAACATTACTGTCTTACATTGAGTTCATATTAGGCAAGAGTGAATTCCCAATGTTATGAAAATGTAGTCATATACAAACAAATTCTTATCAGTTAATTTACGGGACATATAATATTTTAAGGCCTCCTACACCACGAGTTCTTTCAGATAGATCATGGTGTTTGATTTATCCTATTGTATGTCTTACAACTACATCCTGGAACAAGGTAGAACTATTTTTCCAACACCACTAACTTGCCCAGACAAAAATAAATGCTTGATTTACAGTATCTGTAATGTTACTGCCTGCAAAACAATTAAAAAAACTTTACATCAACTCACATGCCTAATGCAATAGCCTGGCACTCTATATCTGCATCTCAGTATGTCCTTAATACTGATCACATTAAAACACAATGACAGTATACTTTACCTTTAGGGATTAGATAATAAATCAATTCTTTACAAAAAAATAAATGAATAAATGATGCAATAGTACAAAAAACATAATAAAAACAAGACCAAGTAAATGAACAACCACACAAATAAACAAATGAACAAATAGAGGATAAAACAAAATAAAAGAAAATTAACAAACACACAAATGAATAAATCAATAAATAAATAATAAAACAAAAAATAACAAATGCACAAATTGATTAATGACTAAATATGAACCAACACTAACATATCCATTAACATAAACACAAAGGCAAGGCACAAAAAACACCAGCAGCATCATCAGTACGTACGTCTTGGTGGTGACATCCAGCAGGAGACAGGACAGAGGGATGAGGATGACTCCAAACCAGAACACAGGAGAGGAGTACACCTGAGGAACATAACACAAGTACCCATAAGCCTTCACTCATAACTTCAGGTGATTCATACTTAATTACTGGGATCTTTTTGAACTAATGGGTACTTAAGAGATTATTTTGAGCACTTGCATGACAGTCTTAAATGAGTTGAAATTCTATTGTTATGTTGATTCTTTTTTTTTTTCTTCTTCTTCTTTTTTGTGCTTTTGATGTTCCATGTCTCTGTAATTTTATTGTTCATTGGTTACTTGAGTGGACTAACTTATGTACTCTAAAAGATCATCTAAGTTATTATTATTCCTTCAGTCAATGAAGTAGTGTTTTGTTTTGCTTAGTGATGGTTTAAGCCTTAGTTATTTCACAGCCCTTTGATTGAATTTAATTGTTTAAGTAACTCTTGTACTCTTCAAAGCTTATTTCAATCACTATTCCTTTAATCAATGACCAGTACTTGTTAGACCCTCCAGGAGATGCAGGAGATG
Organism: Portunus trituberculatus; assembly: GCF_017591435.1. Lineage (NCBI taxonomy): Eukaryota > Metazoa > Arthropoda > Malacostraca > Decapoda > Portunidae > Portunus > Portunus trituberculatus. The sequence goes on from NC_059286.1 coordinate 14,592,987, forward strand.
GCAAGTAACTACAGCACATTCCCTATACACCACACTGCCTGCAACACTCCCACACTGAGGCAAGCATGTCACATTTTCAGCACCTGCAGGTAGATTCCAACCATGTCGGGAGCCATGGGCAGCACCGGCCAGAAGTTGGAGTACACAAGGAGGAAGATAAACCAGGATGAAATGGAGCCCCAGATAGCGAGGTGAGTGACCCAGGTCCAGGCGTCTGTCTCCAGGCCGGCCTTGAGGCAGACAGTGATGACCACAGGTGTACACCATGTTGCCCACCATGAGGTAGCCGCCCACCCTGCCATGGCTCCACGCCACGTCCTGCGTCATGCTGAAGTATGGCAGCACGAACACCAGCACCGAGTGGACCAGCGCCAGCCACACCCACCACAAAAACACCTGCACAGAATGACAGGCTTAGAGATAGGTTGATTTTTGTGTTGCTTGGGAGAACATTATTTTTTGTGCTGCATGGAAGGTTGTTTATTTCATTCTAATCTATTTTTTTTTTTTCTTTTTGCTATGTTTCATCCCGTCCATGGCTTCACCCGCACCTTCCAGTTGAAGTGTGAGCCGCTCTGGGACTCTCGGTACAACTCGGGGTACTTCATTCGAGTCTCGGCACTGCAGGAGCGGTCAAAAATGCCCATGACCAGCGGTGGGGCGGCAGTGAACAGCTGAGGATAAAGTGAGTCATGAAAAGCACAGCCTATAGAGAGCTTGAGTTTTCTAGCACACATAAGTAGATGAATACACTTACACATTTTCTCCACACACCAAACATAGCACACATTTCATAAACTACACTTAACCCTCGGCTATCGCACCCAATTGGGGCCGAAATAGCCGCGCCATAGCCAAAAACGCGATAACTGAATTGATCTTGGCGTGAAGGCGGTTTTGGCCAATTAGCACTCAGATATCCCATGACGTCATGGCTGGGCGCACTATAGCAGGCATCTGAGGTCGCAATAATGAAATCTTAGCAGCTTTTCATGGGTGCGCGATAGCAATAAAACACGATAGCCGAAGTCGCGATAGCCGAGGGTTGACTGTAAGTGAGCACATCACCACACTTCTCCAACATACTAAATAACCTTCCAACATTAAGAAAACACACACATTCTTGGCACACAATGCACACTTCCTATACTCAATACATACCTACACACTTCCTCCACATGCTAAATACACTTCCACCATTGAGAAAACACATTAGTACATCCTTAGCATACTACATACACTTTCTACACCAACAATACATACTGACACATACCTTCTACATACTATAGTCTGTCTAATCTAAAATGGCTCCTGGATTTCAAACACATTGTAGCTTAATGATAATGTAATTGATTTGAAGTGAATAATACTTGTTTTCTGCTGATGAATGCACTTATAACAAGGACAGCTCACAGATTTGCTCAAGATCTGACAACCATGCATTCCCTGGGGCACCATTAAAATTGAGACCCAGGAGTCATTTTAGAGTAGACAGACTATAAACATACACTGCAGAGAGACACAACAAGACTATGAGCAACACTCACCACATTGTACATGGCGATGCTCCAGCGCTCAAACAGCACCTGCCCTGACCAGCCTGACATCGCTGCCCACCACAACTCAATGACATACAGGCAGATATTTTTGTAAAAGCTATATAAGATCACTTTACACAAGCGACTGTAGTTCCACGCGCCATGAACGAACAGTAATCTCGCCAGAAATCGGAACTGGAAGGAGAAAAACAAGGTGAGAGTGGCTGATGCTTTCTTAGGTTTTATCTTCATTGAGGAATTAAGACAGTCTATGTGAAATGTGAGTGAGAACAGCAAAACTTGAAGGAATGAGTGTCTTTAATTGCAAAGCTTTTTCCTTTTAGATATAGCAATAAAATAAGAAAACAGAATTACTCTCTTCACACATATATACATACACATACCAAGACTGTCTCCTAAAGAAAAGAGGGAGATAACCAAAACAAGGCACACAAGTTTTACATTCATACTCACTCATACCAATCTCTTTCAGCCCAGTAGCCTCCTTCTCCATGATCAGGTTACAACATTCCTTGAACCACTCTCTTGGAGCACCCACCTGGCCGATGGCATAGTCTGAGGCACAGGCAGCCTGAAGACCCTCCAAGCCAGCAATGCCCACACCCACATTGGCTTTCTGGATCATGGCGACATCATTGGCACCGTCGCCAATCGCCAGCGTGACTGACCCCGTCTCCCGCGTCAAGAGTTCCACCACCTGCAGAGTGACACTTTCAGTAAGCAGTCATGGCCGAGCAAAGGTGGCAAGCTGTACAAGTCCAAAAGATGTGATGGTACTCATAAGAGACGAAAGTGAGAGAAAATAGGAGATCTCTATTTTTAAAAACAAAAGAAAAGAGAGCAAGAGGAAACAAAAGAACTGAGACAGAAAAGATAGGACAATACTCATAAAAGGAAAAGACATAACTGAGAGTAAATGGGAGAGTTCTTTCTAAGCCCTAACAAAACAAAAAGAAGAGAGAAATAGTAAGCAAAAAGGCACTCTATCACACAAACACAAAGACAGATAAGCTCACCTCTGCCTTCTGGCTTGGAGACACCCTACAACAGATGACACTCTTGCAGGAGACACACAGGTCGAGGAAGTCCTTGCGCAGGTCTGGCGTGAGGGCGTAGATCAGGGTCTTACCATCAATGATCAGAGCAGCCTCATTTTCTCGCTTCAGCTGCTCCCCAAACTCCACCACATGACGGTTAATGGTGTCTCGTGTCTCCTGTGAGGGACAAACACAACATTAGCACTTCACTACCACATTAATTCCTCCAATCCTTCACTTTACCCATTATCAAGAGCAATGTTTCCAAATACTTCAAAAGATAGAAAGAGGGTCTACTTGTAGTTATTATTTTTTTACTTCATAAACTGTATAGCTTTCCATTTATCTCCAGTCTCTCCATAAATGATCTAGCTATCCATCTTTCTATCAGTGAAGCAGCACCATTACTCACGTCAAGGGAGTCAGTGTTGAGGATTATGAGTGGCATTCCTTGATTCAGCAGGTGGCAGGAATGGCCAATGTTGATGGCTGTCTCCTGCTTTGTCTCCAGTCAGCACCCACACATGGATCCCAGCCTTCAAGAGGGATGCTATGGTCTCTGGAACCTGTAATAGAAAACACTTACATTGCTTCTCACATACTTTGTTTTCTATTTCTTTAACTATCTTTGTTATGAAGATTTTGAATCATGTAAGCTTGAGAACCTGAAAATGACAGATAATGTGAGGATATAAAATATGTAGATAAATAAAGAAAGAAACTGTACTATTACTCATCACAGTAACAAAAGGAGAAATTCTGAGCCCATTTGGTGGGTAAAAAGATAAGCCAGAAAGTATAACACATCATAAACAGATGAACATATAGAACTACAATGCAAGATTTCAACACTGCATCTGAAACACAGGTCACTAATTACAGTCACACATCCCAGTGGCAGTCAAACAAAATAGTCCAATGTAGAAAAAAACATTAAACGTCCCAATAAGTCAAATAACATTCCAGGAAGCCCCACCAGTCAAATAACACTCCAATAACTTTCAAATAAAACAATCCAATAAGTGTCATCAAGTAAAACATTCAGGTAAGAATCCCATGTACCTCATCTTGGAGCTTGTCTTCAATGGCTGTGGCCCCGAGCAGTGTCAGGTTGTTCTCGATAAGTTGTGCTGCATCCTCCAGCTTCTTCTCACGGAACTGTAGTGCAGTGCTTGCCTTGTGGTAGATGTTCTTCCACTTCTGTAACAAATAATGCATCACCTGAATCTCCACACAATACACAAGTACCCTAAGCTGTCTGTGGCTTGAAGCAACAGACAACACACCACAATGCTAAAATATTTCTAACACTTGTAAAATCACTAGATAACTTCTACATATTCGGAAATATTACACAACTAATTCAACATGTGAAGTCTTACATAAAAGAATGGACAAAAAATAGAAGCATTGACTACAATATAGCACCATCTCTAAAACTATGTAGGAGTGTGTGTTTTCTTATAACTAATAAGGTAATATGACTTCATCCTTCCACAGCAAACAGCAAAAATATTCATCACTTCAATTATGCTTGTTTCCTCTTACAAAGCTGGACACCAAAAATATCAACATATTTCATGAAACTTTAGACACATTCACCAAGCAATCACACACATACATACATACACACACACACACACACACACACACACACACACACACACTTATATACAGGCAGAACGTACCTCATAATACTCTTGTGATATGTCAGCCACAGCATAGCACAGTGTCCTCAGCCCCTCACCAGCAAAGTCCTCAAGGTGCCTCACAATGACATCTCTAAACTCTTGGCTGTCCCCAAGGCGCTCATAGATCACCTGAAGGAGAAGTGAAAGAGTGCAGAGTGAGTGATGTGGTGATCATATGAACAAGGAGGAACATAAAGTGAGCAAAGTGAAGATTAGAGGAACAGAAAGTAAAGAGTGAGTGATGTGGAAAATAAAGGAGAAAGAAAAATAAAGATAATCAGTAGTTTTTAGTTCTTTCATTGCACTCAAAAGAATTAATTATTCAAAGTATGAGTTGGGAACCAAAAACTGGATCATCAGGTCTTGTTGAGTGGGTCACCACACTAAAGAGTTGTGTGCACAATAAATCAAAACAAGTAGTGTGTGTGTGTGTGTGTGTGTGTGTGTGTGTGTGTGTGTGTGTGTGTGTGTGTGTGTGTGTGTGTGTGTGTGTGTGTGTGTGTGTGTGTGTGTGTGTGTGTGTGTGTGTGTTTCATTGTTTGATCTGCTGCAGTCTCTGACGAGACAGCCAGACGTTACCCTACGGAACGAGCTCAGAGCTCATTATTTCCGATCTTCGGATAGGCCTGAGACCAGGCACACACCGCACACCGGGACAACAAGGTCACAACTCCTCGATTTACATCCCGTACCTACTCACTGCTAGGTGAACAGGGCTACACGTGAAAGGAGACACACCCAAATATCTCCACCCGGCCGGGGAATCGAACCCCGGTCCTCTGGCTTGTGAAGCCAGCGCTCTAACCACTGAGCTACCGTGTGTGTGTGTGTGTGTGTGTGTGTGTGTGTGTGTGTGTGTGTGTGTGTGTGTGTGTGTGTGTGTGTGTGTGTGTGTGTGTGTGTGTGTGTGTGTGTGTGTTCACCTCGGTCGTCTGCTGGTCACCCAGCCAGTCTTTCCCATTACGGAGCGAGCTCAGAGCTCATAGACCGATCTTCGGGTAGGATTGAGACCACATCACACTCCACACACCAGGAAAGCGAGGCCACAACCCCTCCAGTTACATCCCGTACCTATTTACTGTTAGGTGAACACACCCCACACATTAAGAGGCTTGCCCATTTGCCTCGCCATGCCAGGACTCCAACCCGGTCCTCTCAATAGTGAGTCGAGCGTGCTAACCACTACACTACGGTGTGTGTGTGTGTGTGTGTGTGTGTGTGTGTGTGTGTGTGTGTGTGTGTGTGTGTGTGTGTGTGTGTGTGTGTGTGTGTGTGTGTGTGTGTGTGTGTGTGTGTGTGTGTGTGTGTGTGTGTGTGTGTGTGTGTGTGTGTGTGTGTGTGAATTAATTTCTATATTAGAGGTATAAAGACACAATAAAATATATACATGAAGTCATGAAAGAAATATATAGAATAAAATTAAGTTGTGATAAAAGAAAAATCTGAAGAACACTGCACTAGAATACTGTTACACTGAGCCAAAACTGTCAGATCTTGCACAATATCATTTCAGCAGCATAAAACAGGGATGAAACCTGAGATACTATATTAATTTTGGTGTAGTTTTGCAGCCTGAGGAGAGACTTCTGAGTTTATAGTTTAGTTTTAATCAATAGTATAGTAAAGCACTGTATTCACTTCCTGTATTCTCTAATCTGTTATGAATCTTTTGTTACATTCCATAGGTAGTCTGTTGGCAAATCAGAAAATATGATTGACAGAAAAATCCAACATAGTGTAAATGAAAGCAGAAAGTTACTGGACTCATGACTGCAACTCAGGAACTCCCTACCTGCTTCTGTATTTCCTTCTTCCTATGACCGAAACTCATTTAAGAGGGAAGTTTCAAGACATTTATCTCATTCTTTTGGCATACTCTCTCAGACCTGCTCTGGAACTGGCACTTGAGTGGGCCTTTTTGTTGATTAACTTTTACTGCCCTCGACTAGACTTCCCCCCCCCTCCCACACACACGCACAAAAAAAAAAGTAAATAAAATAAAATAAAATAAAAAAAATTCAATATTAAAAAAATGTGTGTGAGAAGCAATACCGTGTCGGCTCCCTTGCAGTAAAGCTTGATCTGGCCGTCGGGAGTCTTGACAATCACACTCATACGTTTGCGTGCCGAGGTAAACTCCAGCACATTGAGCACTTCGTAGCGCTCCTTGGTTCCCAGCACGTCCACCTCAACATAGTCTGGTGTGCGAGTCTCAAACACAAAGCCGAGTTTCTGTGCCCCCTCCACCAATGCTCGTTCATCTGGGAAACACAACAGAAGTATCAGATTACTTTATGTTCATTTACACAAGGTTCTAACTACAGGAAGAAATAAAGAAAAAGAAAAATACCTGAAGTATTAGATCTCCATCAATGTTCATTCATCTGAGGAACACAACAGAAGAACTATTAGATCACACTACATTTTTTTTTTATTTGGGATACTAGCCAGACAACAAAAGGAAAGTAAAAAAAAAATAAATAAATAAAAAAAACCCTGATGTGTCAGTTCATAAAAAAGAAAAGATTATATAATAATACGTAAAATTTCCACATATTCTAATGATTTATTGTTGCATCTATGTTGTTTTTCTTGTAGCATTAAAAATGCCCAATACAGAATGTTTGAAATTAATTAGCTGTGTTCTGATGATAATGACTTGATGTTCACTTGTATAACTACTAACTGAATAACACACCTATACACCACAACAGCTGCATGTGTGTAAGTCTATAATATCTATCTACATTGTTTATTTTGAAATATTGCTAACTGACAAACTGATGTATTGAATGTGCCATCATTACGTCATATCAAGCTTAATTCTGTGTAACCCTAACATGTTGATTTGCTTTGTAACTATTAAGAGAACCAACTGATGTATCACAAGAATCACAAAAAGTCACAAGATATCGTCTGCAAACTTACCGGGTGAGGCGGCATGATACTTTATGGCACTGTCAGGCCGGCCCTCATCTCTGTCTGGGATGACGGTGTGACAGACGGCAAGCATGATGAGAAACTGCCGAGCCATGTCAGAGCCCGGCCCGCCACTCTCCACCAGCACTATCAGGTCCTGCACGCTGCGACAGGGAGAGCTGACTCAGGGGAACGTAAAGCCATCATTAGATATTGCATCAGAGTACTTCACACATCTAAGGCTAAGTAAAGTCCTGCTGGAGTTTAAGAGTAAATATAAAATGGCAAAGTAAACATAAAGCTGCCAACTGGTCATGTCTCAAAATGGCTGACAGATCTAAGGCTAAGTAAAGTTTTGCTGGAGTTTAAGAATAAATGTAAAGCAGCAGACAAAGTAAATGTTAGGTGCCATTAAATCATGTTCCAAAATGCTTTCAAAATAAATTTTCAGAAGGGATTCAATGAAAAATATCAAATAACAATCATCATAAATGTAAAGCTTCCATCAAGTCATGTCTCAAAATGCTTCAAGTACTAAGATTAAATTCAAGGTTGACTAGATAAATGCAAAGTAGTTATTTTGATCTAACAAGCTATGAATATTAAGTAAAATAAAACATGCCGCAGAAATCTAACAGGTATAGAAATACAATAAGAAATAAGATAAAGGCCAAAAATAATGCACCAATTACAAAACTACTTACAAGCTAACAAAATAACTATATTTCACCTAAAGCTATGAATGACAAAATAATAATAATAATATAATCCGGAGCTTAGCATGATCTAAACACACAATGAATAATAAAGAGTAGGGTGCAAGAATTCATCATGATCCTCACAAACTACTAATGATAAAATGATAGAGGAGCTTAACATAATCATCAAAAACTACAAAATAATAAGGAAAATAATAATCAACAAAGTAACAATCTTAATAAACTACAAAACAAAAAAAAAGAATCAAAATGCAAGAATTCGATATGAACAACCTATGAACAACAAAACAAGACACAGGAATGTAACATCAAGGAAAAAAAGCATTGAGCCTCACCTCCCATCACTCATACTGTAAATATTGCCCCCAACACTGCATCGCTTGAACTCCATAATGTTGCAAGTGAGTGTTCCTGTCTTGTCGGAAAGGACATACTTGACCATCCCAAGCTCCTCATTCAGGTTGGAGGTCCTTGCCATGGCCCAGATGTTGTTCTCTTCATACAGCATATTGATGTCATTGTTGATGAAGCCAGCCTGGAGTGTAAAAGTTACGCTGAGTTTCTGGCTTGTTTCATATATCGTCCTAAGTTTTTGTTATTCTTCTGCTTCTGTATTTCCATCTTCCTATGACCTGAATTCATTTAAGAGGGAGGTTTTGAGATATTTATCCCACTCTTTTGGCTAACTCTCTTGGACCTGCTCGGGGACTGGCAACTAAGAGGGCCTTTTTTTTTCACTCTTTCTGTTGCTCTTGGCCAGATTTTCCCCTCTAACATAATAGAAAAAAAATATTTCTGGTAAACAAGGATACTATACACTAAACAATACAAATTTCAAGCATGAATCTACAATTGACTTTAAATGTCTCTCTTCCTCACCTGTATGAACCTGACAACTTCTAAGGTGACCTGCAGGGAAATGGGGATCAGGTTGTTGAAGAGAATGATAAACGTAATGAAGTTAATCCCAAAGTTGAACACGCTCAGATCTGAAAAAAGAAAAACAGTAATGTGAATAACTTATAGTGACTCTAATGATAGTAGTAGTAGTAGTAGTAATAGTAGTAACAGTAGTAGTTATTTGCATTCCTTTATAATTTCACCTGATCTTAGTCAATATTTCTCAAGCTCCATTTAAACACCATTAACCTAACGTAACCTAATCTAAAGTAATTTCACCTTTCAAGAGCCACATGAATACTGCTAATCCAACCCAACCTGACATAAGTAATTTCACCTAACATCTCCCACTACCTTTCAAAATCTACCAGAATAGTGACAACTTATAAATAAAAAAAATAAATGAAAAAAAAAAATTAACATTACCAAACCTAACTTGACCTAAACAAACCAACACTAACTTAATCTAGCAGTTTCCCTTTCTAATGTGCTACCTTTAAAAATGCACCCAAATACTGCTAACTTAACCAAACCAAACCAAACTGAAGCTAAATTTACCTAACCTTATATAACTCTACCACATAAACCAGTACCTTTCAAGATGAACCAAAAGTGACAACTTAATGTAATTTAACATAACAACCTCACATATTGCACTATAGTTTTCAAGATCCCCCCAAATACTATTAACTAACCTTCCCACAGCCAGGCCCAGACATCCCAGGCCACCATAGCCCCGCCTGACTCACCATCCAGGGAGAGGTACCAGTGGAGCTCAGCCGGCCACTGTGAGTTGCACACGGCCATAATGAGGCATAACACAATGAGCAGGAAAAACAGCAGGATGATCAGGTTGTTTGTCTGCTTGTCCACCTGAAATGTGTGAATTGCCATAATGTTAGTGCTGAGTTGGAAATTAAGAAGTGGGTAAGATAAATTTGTGGTTAGGTGTGGATAGATGTGTGTAAATATATTTCATAGTGACTTCTTGTAGCTTTCATTATGTTGTTATCTCACTATCACTGTTGCACATTGCTTCATTAATACAATATACAAAAAGATAGAGAAATTATTAACTTGAAGCATCATTGTATATATAGAAATTAATGTATTGCAGGATTCCTACACTGATAGCATACTGATGTCTGTTACTTATATGAAATTATCTAATACCAATATATAACCATTACTCATTCTTTGCCACTCTCTCAAGGAACTGAATGTATATGGCAGGAGCTCCCATTCCCTCCTGTCCATCTATATACTTCTAAACTCCCCATCTCCTGATCCCCTTTAATCTGTTTTGCTCCATTTCAGTACACCGTCAAATATAAGGAGATGGGTGAGTGCAGGCAAAGGTCATTTTCTGTATATTGCAACTAAATGAATACAACTTGGCAACACACACACACACACACACACACACACACACACACACACACACCGTGGAGCGTTTGAGAGGTGCTGAGGTAGCAGAGTTCTTCATAAGCTTTGTTTCATGGCCTGTGTAGATAACCAGCCCAAAGACCCAGTTAGTGTTCTGCAGCTTGGCACCACGCAGCAGCACTTGGTCTGGGCACAGCGGCACAGTCCTGCACATTACAGAAAGGAAAAATACAAAAACATTCACTACCAGGTAATGTTTCAGGTAAGCTTTTATCATCACTGTAATTCCAAAAGGTTCTACCTATGCTTGAATCATTGCCTTGTTTATCTACTAGTGGCATTTTAGATGTTTATTTGAAGGATAACTCTCTCTCTCTCTCTCTCTCTCTCTCTCTCTCTCTCTCTGTTCCCCCCCCTTAATATTTAATATTGGCAGTTTAAGGAGACTAAAAGCACTGATCAGCATGGTTTCAAAATGTCCAAGACCAGAAAAGAAGCATAAAAAAAGAAAATAAACATATCAAATATCAAAAACCACATTTAACATCAGAATGAAATCTAGTCACACAAAAGGTCACACATCCAAGGTCGCACAGTGTCAAGGAGGGGTCAGGTCACTCACGGTCGGCTGGTCTCCTTGAGGTTGCCGGTGAACTGGTAGAGGAAGCGGTTGGGCGCCTCACACTCCACCTTGCCGGACAGGTTCATGAGGTCCCGCGCCTCCAGCAGGTGCGCTGTCTGAGGCAGGCCCTGGCGAATCTTGAGGTTTGTCTCACCATCCAGATTGGCCGTCTCCACGTAGCACAGGGCTTGGGGTTCACTATGGGGACACAAGGATGTTAGTTAGATAATACTGGGATGGTATTAGTGATTTTGTCCCAGGGTTAGGTTAGGTTAGGCTAAGTTTAAATAAATTTCATTGTTAACCTCTTTATTGTGTAGATCAGGGGTTCTCAACCTTTTTCCCGTCAAGAACCCCTGAGTTATAAGACCATCTACCCGAACCCCCAGTAATTTGACATTGAACAGAATGTTAATTTAGTGACTGACACTAACTCAATAGGCAAAGATATTCTGCAAAGGATGTATCATTAAATCATCCATCTAAGTACCCCTGGAAATCTTGTGAACCCCTGGGGGGTTCATGAACCCCAGATTGAGAACCCCTGGTGTAGATCATGAAGAGTTCGTTGAAACCATTAATGTGACAATGCAATAAACACCTATCTGTCTAGACCAGCAGCTGTTGGGTTTAACTACTGTTTCTTTAAAATATTTTACACAAGATGAAGAAATTCTGGCTTCATTAGCATCACCTTTAAAAATATTTAACATTACAGTCAACCCTCGGTATCGCGACTTCAGCTATCGCGTTTTATTGCTATCACGCACCCATGAAAAGCTGTTAAAATTTCATTATCGCGATCTCAGATGCCTGCTATCGCGCGCCCAGCCATGACATCATGGGATATTTAAGCGCTCATTGGCCAAAACCGCCTTCCCACCAAGATCAATTCGGCTATCGCGTTTTCGGCTATGGCGTGGCTATTTTGGCCCCAATTGGGCGCGATAGCTAAGGGTTAAGTGTAGATGATAGAATTTTGTGTTAATCCTTTCCTTTTTTTTGGGGGGGTGGGGATAAATTACTATTTTTCAAACATTAAACTGTTACATGAAAGAAATTTGGAACAATGTACATCTTCTTTCAAACAGTCTACTATAGAAAGAATAATGAATCTCATTATTTCAACAAAATTATGCTACCAATTTTCTGGTGTCACATCTCTCACCCAAACACACAATACAATACAAGAAGAATCTATACACACACACACACACACACACACACACACACACACACACACACACACACACACACACACACACACACACACACACACACACACACACACACACACACACACACCTGGAGGCGAGGAGGACTAAGTCGGCAGGAAAAAACTTGTTGTTGCGCACTTTGACAATGTCCCCGACCTGTATGTGGCGCCACTTGATCCACTGCCACTGTCCATCCTTCAGCACCTCTATCTCCCTCTTGTTCAACTCGTCGTCCGCCCGATGACGTTTCTGGCCAGGAAGAGAGCACATTTACAAAGACCATTCTTTTGAGAGCACATTTACACTCTTCTTTTGGTTAACTCTTTTAACCTTGTTTGGGAACTGGCACCTCAATGGGCCTTTTTTTTGTTGTATCAGTTTTTGTTGTCCTTAATTAGTTTCCCCCCTACATGAAAAACATCTCTTATTTAGGCTGCTAATTATCTGTTATCTCATATGACTTTCATTACATTAAAAAGAGTTTACCAAAAGTCTCAATAATTATCCTAAGGTAACTTCATGACGTAACAAATAAATCTGTAAAAAGTGTACTGTTTGGTATCTATTACAATATTTTACACTACTCTTATCATGGAAAGTTGTTGCCAAAAGCTTACAAATTTATCCTAGTGTATATAAACTCAGGAATAAATTAATATGTATGTAAAAAGACAAGTGACAAATATAGTTTGGATGTTCAGAATATCATGTAGCTATCTAAATCTTGGTTTTCTGAAGGTAAGAGTGATTTTACACCTGTCCTCATATTTTCTAGCTTTAAAGGACCCTCTGAAAGATAAATTTTGAATGCTACGTTTTCTATTTCCCATCATCCTTTCCTTTCTCAACATTCATCTTTCCTCTCCCTCATTTTATTCCATCTCTCCTATTTCCTCTTCACCTTTTCACTACCTGTCTCCCATCTCCCAGCCATCTTTTCATCTCACACATGCACTCAGTCTTACATTCTCTCTCTCTCTCTCTCTCTCTCTCTCTCTCTCTCTCTCTCTCTCTCTCTGTCCCTTCACACATTCAGTCAACCCTACATCCCCTCAGCACACCATTCTTTCCCTCTGCCTTGCCCTCAATCTTTCCTCTATCCTCTCACACACTCACTCAACCATATCTCTCTCTTAATCTTTCTTTCTCTCTATTCGTTCTCTCCTTCCTTCTCTTTTCCCTCACACATTTACTTCCTTTACTTTTCTCTCTATTCTTTCTTTTCTCTCTTCTTTGTTTATTTCTTTGACTTATTCACCCCTTTCATCTCTTCATCAGCTCTTCTATGTTGTCTTAATCACAATATCAATTTCCCCACTCTTTCACTTCTTTCTCTCACTCACCAAACCTCACCATCTCATTTCTACACTTCTCTAGCCCTCATCTTTCCTCACAGCCACACTTACTTCTCTTTACCTGCCTCTATTCTTTCTTTCCTTTCTCATTTCTCTCTCTATTCTATCCTTCCATTTATTTCTCTCACCCATTCAACTCCTTTCATCTCTTCCTTAACTCTCTACTTCACTCTTTTACCTTCTCTCCTCTCAAACACTTGCCAAACTTCACCATCTCTTTCTCTACACTTCCCCAGCACCCCTCACTTATCACAGCCACACTCACAATGTCCTCTGCAATCTCCTTGATGGCTGACACCACCAGGATGCAGATGAGGGGCACCAGTGTTGTGTAGCGGCCAGTAGGTGACACTCCCGGAATTTGCTGTGGAGAGAATGTAAGTAAGTGATGAGGAAATGCAAAGACAGTATTATAATGTAGTGTTTGTGGTGTTGTGAGAGAAATAATGTGCTTTTTTATAAGGAAAGTAGTGACACTCCCAGAATTTGCTGCAGAAAATGTAGGTAAATGATAGATAAATGCAAAGACAGTAATATAAGGTAGAATTTGTGGTGTCATGAGAGAAGCAGTGTTTTTAACCCCTTCAATACTGGGAGATATTTTTACCTTGA
>NC_059286.1:14609503-14617003 GCF_017591435.1 Portunus trituberculatus
GGGAGGGAGGGAAGAATGGAAAGATAATGAGGCTGGCAAAGGAAGGAAGGAAGGAAGGAAGGAAGGAAGGAAGGAAGGAAAGAACTGATAGATAAGCAGTCATGAAGGAAGGAACTCGATAAAGGGAGGGAGGGAGGGAGGGAGGGAGGAAGGAAGGAAGGAAGGAAGGAAGGAAGGAAGGAAGGAAGGAAGGAAGGAAGGAAGGAAGGAAGGAAAGGAAGGAAAGGAAGGAAGGAAGGAAGGATCACATGCTAATCAATAAAAGAGAGAGAGAGAGAGAGAGAGAGAGAGAGAGAGAGAGAGAGAGAGAGAGAGAGAGAGAGAGAGAGAGAGAGAGAGAGAGAGAGAGAGAGAGAGAGAGAGAAGGAAACGAGGAGGAGGAGGAGGAGGAGGAGGAGGAGGAGGAGGAATAATAAATGACGACGGAAAAAAAAAAGACGAGGCCTAAGAAAAAGAAGAAGAGAAGAAAATGAAGATTAAGACAAAATAAAAAAAAACGTAGAAAAATCAGAGTAAAACCTGAAGACAAAAAAAAATAATAAAATTGAAAAAAAAAACGAAGAAAAAAAACGGAGAACAGGAAAACGAACAAGAAAAAAAAAAACGAAGGAATAGAAAAAAAAATCATTAACACTAACAAGGAACTAACTAACTAACAACAAGAACAACAACAACAACAACAACAACAACAACAACAATATCTGCGATGAAGAGAAAAACGAAGAATAAAAAAATCACTAACACTAACAATAAAAACTAACAACAACAACAACAACAACAACAACAACAACAACAAAGGCGATGATGAGGAAGAAGACAAAACGAGAGAAAAAACGAAAACGAAGACAAAGAAGAAAGAATAAAATAATCACTACTACAACAACCACTACTACTAACAACAACAACAACAACAACAACAAAGGCGATGATGAGGAAGAAGAAAAACAAGAAAAATCGAAAAAAAGAATAAAATAATCATTACTATAACAACAACAACAACAACAACTACTACTACTACTAACAACAACAACAACAACAATACCTGCAGCAAGCCGATGATGAGAAAAAAAAGAAAAAAACGAAAAAAAGAATAACCACTACTACTACTACTACGACTACTAACAACAACAACAACAACAACAACAACAACAACAACATTACCTACAGCAAAGGCGATGATGAGGAAAAAGAGAAAAAATAAGAAAAAACGAGAAAAATACAATAATCACTACTACTACTACTACTACTACTACTACTACTACTACTACTACTACTACTACAACAATACCTGCAGCAAGGCGATGATGAGGAAGAAGATATTAGCGTAGCGTCGGAATTGCTCAAACAGAAACATTGGCAGGAAGAAGAGCAGTTTGTAGCGGTACTTGGCGGTGCAGATGGCGTTGGAGCAGTACTTGAAGGGCTGCGGCTCATTGAGGAAGACGGTACGGTAGTCCTGGCCGCCCATTCCACCCCCGCCGCCGCCTCCAAGCCCGCCCCCGCCCTCGCCCTCACTGCCGCCGCCACCTGAGTCGTCATCTGTGGGGTTAAGATGGTTTTGTTAGTGGTTTGAGTTGGTTTGGTTGGGTTTGGATTGGGTTTGGGTTTTTAGGTTGGGTTGGGTTGGGTTGGGTTGGGTTGGGTTGGATTTTGGTTAGGTTAGATTTTATTTTTCTTACTATTTATTTTATTTTTTATTTTCAGGGGGTGGTTGGGTTGGGTTGGGTTGGTTTTACATTAGGTTTGGTTAGATTGAGCTGGGTTTATATTGGGTTGAGTTGGGTTAGATAAATTAGGTTAGGTTAGGTTAGGTTAGGTTAGGTTAGGTTGGGTTAGGTTAGGTTAGGTTAGGTTAGGTTAGGTTGGGTTGGGTTGGCTACATTACGTAAAGTTTCTATGTTGGGTGATATAAATGGTGTTACGGAGTTTTTTTTTATATGTAAGAAGGGAAAACAGGCCAACGACAAAAAAAAAAAAAAAGGCCAACCAGTTGCCAGTCCCCCTACAGATCCGAAAGGTTAGCCAAAAAACAGGGATAAATGTCTTGAAACCTCCCTCTTAAATGAAGTGAAGTTATAGGAAGAGAAAATACAGACACAGGCAGGGAGTTCCAGAGGTTGGCTTTGAGTTAAAAGTACCTTAAGTTTGATTAGGTTGGGTCGGATTAGGTTTGGGTTGGGTTGAGTTGGGTTGGCTTAGGTTAGGTTAGGTTAGGTTAGGTTAGGTTAAATTTGGGGTGGGGTGGGGTGGGGTTACTTCTCAGTGTGATTAGTTGTAGTATGGGTTTGTTTCCGTTGGGTTAGGTCATGGTTAGGTAAGAAATTAAGGTAACAGGTAAAGGTAACACTATAAAAATTACTACCTTAGACAATAGTATGGAAGAAAAGTTTAATTATAATATGTTAGCGTTCAAAAGGTGACTAAGATAAGGGGAAATACATCAACAGGTAAGTAATTAAGGTAACGACAGGTAACACTATCAAATTACTTCGTTACCCTTGACGTATGGAAAATATATAAAGAAAAACGAGATTATTACCTACAGGTCTTAAAAGGTACAGGAAAAACAATAACAGGAAAGTAATTATGGTAACAAATGGTAACACTAAATATAATTACTTCAGTACATTAAACTACAGTGGGATAAAACTGTGCCGTGATGTAAAATTTCTACCAAGTTGCAAGGAAAAATAAATCAAAAATACTCCTCTCGTTTTCTTACCATACGAGAAAAATATAAATAAACAAATAAGTAAATAAAAAATAATGTGCTTCAGACATCAATGTTCTAAGTTGCAAGGAAAAAAAAAGAATTACTCAAGCTTCGTTTTGTTACCCTACGAGAAAAAAATATATATAACTAAATGAATGAATAAATAATGTGGCTTAGACGTAAATTTTCTTCTAACTTATAAGATAAAAATATAATAAAAAGAATGATGACGTTAACTTAGAACAAACCAGCAGGCGAATAAATCAATGAATAAACCAATAAATAAAATGGACAAATGAAAAAAATATGTTGAAACGTCAATTGCTAAGTTACAAATACGAGTAAATAGTAAATACAAGAAGGTGAAGGACAGATATAAGTGAATAAATAAATAAATAAATAAATAAATAAATAAATAAATATATAAAAAAACATGAATAAATAACGAGTTGCCACGTGCTTCATAATAATACAAAAACTGAGCACACTTAATCTACCAGCGTGTTTCTCTCACACTCACCATACCGTCAACAATACTCAGACCACAACACACACCTAAGGAACTACACAGCTACATGGAAAATTACAACTACATTTCTTGCGCTCCAATACTCACACACACACACACACACACACACACACACACACACACACACACACACACACACACACACACACACACACACACACTCTCTCTCTCTCTCTCTCTCTCTCTCTCTCTCTCTCTCTCTCTCTCTCTCTCTCTCTCTCTCTCTCTACGAAGGTGAGGGATATTACAACTGCATTTCCTACACTCTTAAATACTCTAATAATAACCACTTTCCTCCCCCTCCCCCACATCTCTCTCTCTCTCTCTCTCTCTCTCTCTCTCTCTCTCTCTCTCTCTCTCTCTCTCTCTCTCGCTCTCTCTCTCTCTCTGGGTAAGAACCAGCGCTGTGTCATGCTGCATGCTGTGTGCCTGCTGTGCTGCTGTCACCGCCTCACTCGTCATGTAGAGAGCCGGGGGATGCCAAGGGCCGCCCTGTGCCACTGAGGGCCACTGGAGGGTCAGAGTGCCACGGGAGAGCCACTGCTAATGGTAATAGTGCCTAGAGTCGCCACTGAAACTCCTCCTCCTCCTCCTCCTCCTCCTCCTCCTTCTTCTTCTTCTTCTTCTTCTTCTTCTTCTTCTTCTTCTTCTTCTTCTTCTTCTTCTTCTTCTTCTTCTCCTCCTCCTCCTCCTCCTCCTCCTCCTCCTCCTCCTCCTCCTCCTCCTCCTCCTCCTCCTCCTCCTCCTCGTGTTCTTCTATTCCCTCCTCCTCATTTCGTCTAACTGGAAGGCTGATGAATGATGCAGGGGTACTATTCCCAGCCTGCCTGCTGCTGGCTGCCGATAACAAACACACACACACACACACACACACACACACACACACACACACACACACACACACACACACACACACACACACGTAGCCAGACTAGGACGGAATAACGGACAGCCGGCTGGTTGAAGGTAAACACATACATGCATAATATTCTCTCTCTCTCTCTCTCTCTCTCTCTCTCTCTCTCTCTCTCTCTCTCTCTCTCTCTCTCTCTCTCTCTCTTCAGCACATCCTCAGCCTCCAGCACCTGCTCCTTCAAGGGTCGCCTGTTCCTCCTCGGCACTGGAGCACCACAGTTTTGACTTCCAGAGTAACGAGGTCGCCCGCACGTCCCTCCCGCCCCCTTCCCTCCCCTCCCGCGGCTGCCTTAAAGCTGGACGGCCCTCCCTACACGCTCCGCTCTCCCTTCCGCCCTCTCCCCTCACCCTACCGATCTCCCGCTACACCCACGCACTAGGTCACGCTGCTGAAGTCACACACACACACACACACACACACACACACACACACACACACACACACACACAGAGCAGTCTCACTGTGTCTCTGCCGTGACCGCCCCCTTCCCGTCAGCAGGCCCAGCCAGGAAGGGAGGTATTACTAGGAGGGTGGCACGGTGGCAGGCTGGCAGGGTGGTAGGGAGGCAGGGTGGCGGGGTGCAGGAGTAAGGATGATGGTGTGGGTGTGGGAGGGATGAGGATAAGGCAGAAGAAGCAAGTGGACCCGGAAAGAAAAGAAAGAGTCCTCAGACTGACAGACGAGGCGCGTCACCCCCTAAGCTGTCCAACCCAAACCACTGTCTCCCCTCACGTTTCGCCCAGCCAGCGCCGCCACGCTGGCTGCCTCCTCCCCACCCCGAGACGCAACAGGCTGCGGCACCGCCACCTCCCTGCCACAGACACCCCCTACCCTGTGGCCACAGAGTGATGGAAGGCCTCCCTATCTGCTGTTGGCTGTACCCCTCCCTTGCTTCTCAACAGGAAGGCAGGGTGCGTTCCCCTCCCTGAGTCATCACTACCACTGGTCGTCGCCCCGCCTCCATCGCCAGGAGGCAGCGGGGCGTCATAGCCTCCCTAGCCTCCGCTCGCTGCGACAGGACATCCTGGCGTGGCTGAGAGGAGCGGGGCGCGGCCATCTGTATCTCCGGTGCGTGGGGGAAGGATTCAGGATACTTTACGAGATCACAGGCGCTCAGGGACGGCGGGCGCCACGCCATCATGGGGCGCCGCGCCTACAGGGCAACCACCACAGAGAGACAAAGTGGCGGGCACACACACACACACACACACACACACACACACACACACACACACACACACACACACACACACACACACGCGCCGCGGCAGTGCTGGTGCTGGGTGGTGCACTACACATGGGTGCGGGTGCCGGGGTGCCCCGGTGCCCTGGGGTACCTGTCCGTGGGACGAGGCGCAGGGAGGAGAGCGCCGCGTGGCTCGCGTTGTGCCAGGACTTCTGGGAGCCGTTCCAGGGTTGTGCCGGGAAGGACCTGGTGGACAGCGAGCGTGGGGGTGGCGAGATGGGCGTGCTGCCGCTCAGCAGCACGCCCATGCTCTCCTGGCTGGCCAGAGGCGCCTTGCTGCCCAGCACCCACATTTCCTTGGCGAAGGTTGGGGTGGTCAACAGGGGGTGGCTGCCCACCACGGGGGAGCGGGGGCTGCGGGTGAACAGAGGGGTGGGCCATGGGTTGGCCAGGTGCTCCGTGCTGCCGGGGCGTGGAGTTGGGGCGTGGGTGGTGGCGGGGTGCAGGCCTCGTCAGTGTGCTCCAGCGCCGGGTTGTCAAGGCCGGTCGGGACGGAATCAGCTGGCGTTGGTGCCAACAGCTGGTTCTCACTCCGCCCCTCGGCTTCGTCTGGCTCGGAAACATCCTGCCGGCACTCGTGCATGACCAAGGCCTCACCCTCGCCCCTGTGACCATCCTCCGCGTCACGCTGTGCTGGGAGCGCCCAGTGGTTCTGCAGCGGTGCGGCGCCCCACAGGTCCCGGGGCCGAGCGCCGCCGCCCGCCCAGCCTCCCCAGCGGGCCGCGTCCTCGGGGGAGGTGCACAGGGAATGCCTCCCGTCTGAGGAGCGGCGCCGCGACGCGGGGCGGGGGAGGGTGTTTGCTGCAGCGGCGGGCTGCTGCGGCGGTGCCTGGTGGGGGCTGGCGTCCCCGCACTGAGGGGCGTCCTCCGGGCTGGGGGTGGGGGAGGGCGGGTGGAGCGCCGTCCTGTCGTCGTCGGGGTGCAGGGGCCGAGGGCTGCCCGTCCACAACATGCCCCTCACGCCCCCATGCGTGGAGGTCCTGCTCGCCCCATGAGAGGCGGGGCGGGGCAGGCCGGGTCGGGGAAGATCGGGGACCGCCGCTCACACACTACTCGCGGCTGGGTGCACACAGCACAGGCGCCGCCCACACGCGGCACACACACATCACCACACTCATGCAGGCGGGGCGGGGCGTCGGCGCCGAGACACAGTCACCGCAGCAGCAGCAGCAGCTCGATCCCCTCACGCACTCAGCGGCGGCGGCAGCAGCAGCAGGGCGGAGAAAACGGTGTGCCTAGAGATGCCTCACACTTACTGGATGCTGCCTGTGTGTGTGTGTGTGTGTGTGTGTGTGTGTGTGTGTGTGTGTGTGTGTGTGTGTGTGTGTGTGTGTGTGTGTGTCATTCTCTCAGGCTAAACTTCCTTTAAACGATTACGTGACTGGTATCTTTCTTTTTCAGACTTCATCTCTCTCTCTCTCTCTCTCTCTCTCTCTCTCTCTCTCTCTCTCTCTCTCTCTCAATTTGTATGAAAGGTTAGCAAAGGTGAACAGAAATACAACCGCCCCCTCGCAATGTGTGTGTGTGTGTGTGTGTGTGTGTGTGTGTGTGTGTGTGTGTGTGTGTGTGTGTGTGTGTGTGTGTGTGTGTGTGTGTGTGTGTGTGTGTGTGTCCCTACCGGAGACAAATACCGCATCTAGAATCCATAACAAGAGGAGGAGGAGGAGGAGGAGGAGGAGGAGGAGGAGGAGGAGGAGGAGGAGGAGGAGGAGGAGGAGGAGGAGGAGGAGGAAAGGGAAACGAGTACAGAAAAGAGAAGAGGTAATGGAGAGAAGAGGAGAGATGGTAACGAGAGAAGGGATGAGTGACGAGGGAGGGAGGGAGGGAGGGGAAGAAGAGAGGCAATGTAGGGAGAGGGAAGGGAAAATACTGGGGGGGAGAGGAGAGTGAGTGAGAGCTGAGTGAGAGAACGGAGAGAGACAGAGGGGAGGTTCCAATACTTTTCCTCTACTACCTCCCATTCTCTCTCTCTCTCTCTCTCTCTCTCTCTCTCTCTCTCTCTCTCTCTCTCTTTCCATCACCCTTTCCTCTTGAAAATTATAGACAAAACTGAATAAATAAAATAAAATAGATATATAGATAAATAAATGAATAAA
>NC_059286.1:14622003-14627003 GCF_017591435.1 Portunus trituberculatus
ATATAGTTTCAGTTCGACATTTTTTTTTTTTTTTTTTTTTAGTCTCCATGTCCATATGTTGTATAATCTCTCTCTCTCTCTCTCTCTCTCTCTCTCTCTCTCTCTCTCTCTCTCTCTCTCTCTCTCTTTCCATTTTTTGTGTTTTAAAGTGAAAATAAGTTATGTAGGAAAGAAAGAAGTATGATAAACAATTTTTCCCTAACTTTTTTTCATGTCCATGTTACACAAACTAATTCATTTTCTCTTTTTTTCTAACGGTAGAGAATAATTTAAGGGAAGAAAGCAATATACAAAAATCTTTGAAACGTAGGTGTGAAATTTACTTTTGAGCATATTTTCATCAGCGGAAAATAATAAAAAAAAAAAGACTGTAAAACCTTAGAGAAGACGCAAAAAGAATCACTGAGTCGGAGAACAATACAACATCGAACCGTTCACACAGTATCGCACATCACATCCATCCTTGCCAAACGTACTGTAAAAAATGCCTTTCTAATATATGTTCATCGCCAGAATATTGACCAAAGGACGAGCTATTTTTTATACCATGTGGGCTTTTCACGGGAATTTCTGGGCTAAAGGGGATACTTTTTGTGGTACCTATCTCAAAACCCACCCGCTAGGAAACCGTTGCCCGGAGTGAGGAAGCCCAACCTACACTCGGACCGTGGACAGGATTCGAACCCATGCGCTTGGAGACCCCTCGGACATGCATGGTTCCACTGTACCAAGATATTATTTTTGAGAAACATTCCATCTGTAACTGTATAATGAATGTAACTATGAAATACCAACTCTTTTCAACCATAACTGTATAATGAATGTAACTTTGACATAACCAACTCTTTCCAACTGCAACTGTATAATGATCAATTTAACTACGATATAACCGGTTCTTTCTATCTATAACTGTATAATGATGAAAATAACTAAGAAATAACCGATTCTTATCTGTAACTGTATAATGATGAAAATATGACATAACCAACTCTCTACGACTATAACTGTAATATAATGAAAATAATTGATATAACCAATTAATTCTTTCTATCTATAACGGTATAATAATTAAAATAAATGTGATATAACCGATTTTTTCTATTTGGAACTGTATAAAGATGAAAATAACTATGATCTAAGCAACTCCTTACAATTACAACAATATAATAATGAAAATAAATGTAATATAACCGATTCTTTCTATCTATAACGATAAGATAATGAAAATAAATTATATAACCATTTTTTTCCTATTTGTAACTGTATAATAATAAAAATAAGTATGATACAAACAAATTTTTACAACTACAACTATACAATAATGAAAATAAATGTGAAATAACCCGTTCTTTCAATCTGTAACTGTATAATGATGAAAATAACATACAACCTCACTCTTCCTCTCCCCATCTCTCCTTCCACTCCCTCTCACCCAACTCTCCCCTCTCTCCATCCAATTCCCTCTCCCAAACGCACATACTTCCATACAAGAACACTAAATTTTGATCACACAGCTTACGAAGAGAAGTCTAATATTAGCTGCCCCTTCCAGTAATTGTGTATAATGATGAATGTGATTATTTCCCGCCACTGCAGCCTTACTTAATCCCTGACTTTAGTTTGAGTTGTTAGGAGCAGGAGGCAGACACTTAATTAACGGCTGCATTAGTCAGAGAGAGAGAGAGAGAGAGAGAGAGAGAGAGAGAGAGAGAGAGAGAGAGAGAGAGAGAGAGAGAGAGAGAGAGAGAGAGAGAGAGAGAGAGAGAGAGAGAACAAAGCTTCCTCTTATGCCTTTGAAATGTTAATGGGTAAATACCAGACAGTATGACCTCCTCTTCCTCTTACTACCACTACTACTACTACTACTACTACTACTACTACTACTACTACTACTACTACTACTACTACTACTACTACTACTACTACTACTACTACTACTACTACTACTACTACTACTACTACTACTACTACTACTACTACTACTACTACTACTACTACTACTACTACTACTACTACTGCTGTTCCTATCAACTTTGTGGTTAATTATTCATCGGATTTGCTTCCAATTACCAAACTTATACGAACACATTCTATTAAGTGTGTGTGTGTGTGTGTGTGTGTGTGTGTGTGTGTGTGTGTGTGTGTGTGTGTGTGTGTGTGTGTGTGTGTGTGTGTGCAGAAGTGAATCTCTCTCTCTCTCTCTCTCTCTCTCTCTCTCTCTCTCTCTCTCAGCTGCTTTTAACACATTTCCTGAACTGGAGGGCGTGTAACTAAAAGGAGGCATAATCTCTCTCTCTCTCTCTCTCTCTCTCTCTCTCTCTCTCTCTCTCTCTCTCTCTCTCTCCCACGTGCTGATGGGCGGAGCTAGGGTGGCAGTGGGCAGGGCTTGCAAGTAATTAAGAAAAGGTACAGTGAGTGGGCGGGACATAGTGAGGTGGGCGTGCTTTAAGACAGTGAGTGGGCGGGGTGAAGGAGTGGTAGGAGTGTGTATGGGTGTGTATGGCTGTTAATCAATGTCTAGTTAGGAAATAAAGGTTTTGAAATAAAGAGGAAAGAGGGGAAAAAACACAGAGGTAGATTTCCAGTAAGTAAAAAGACATAAATAAATAAATAAATAGATAGATAAATAAATAGATACGTAAATAATGAAGGAAAGAATACAGAATGTTCTTTTATTAATAACTGGGAGAAGAAGAAGGTTTTGAAGAGGAGAGGAGGAGATGGAGGAGTAAAAATGATGTAAACAAGGGAAAAACAAAGGAAAGGGAAAGAAACAGAAAAAAAAAAAGTGTACAAAAAGAGAGGAGGTTTTGAAATACAGAAAACGAGATGAAGAAAGAGTAGAAACAATTCAATAGATACATTGAGAAAATTAAAGAAATAATGAACATAAATAAAGAAAAGAAAGAAAGGGGAATATCGAAAGAGAAAAAGGACAGATGAAAAAGTAAAAATGGTGGGATGTGAAAATGGGAAAATGAAAGAAAAAAAATGAAAAAAAAAAGAAAAAAGAAAGAAAGGAGAATATAAAAGAGAAAAAGGAGAGATGAAGGAGAAGAAATGGTGAGATGGGAAAATGTGAAAATGAAAAAGATAAAAAGAAAGGAAAAAAAGATAGAATGAGTGAATGAATTAATGAAAAAGTGCGAAAAAAAAAAAGAACAAGATTTTGAAGTTGAGAAAAAAAAGAAATGAAAGAAAGAAAAAGAAAAGAAAGAAGAGAAAACAAAAAAAAGAAAGAAGGAAACAGAAATACAGAAGAAATGGGGTAATAACAATACGATGAATGCTATGAAAAAATAAAGAAAAAAAGAAAAGAAAAAGAAAAGAAAGAAAACGTGTTATGAAGCTGATGGATGTTTTCTACTTTAATTTTCCCATGTTTCAAAGTGTAATAGGAAAAAAAGTGTAGAAAATAAGTAAAATCTAAAAAGTAATTGTTTTGTAAGTAACAAACAACATGAAATACAACTGTAGGATTACAAGTGACAAGTGTATGTATAAGTAACGGAAGTACAGAAAAAAAAGTGGAAAATAGTTAAAAGGGCGTGACTCTGTGGGCCCTAAAGGAGGGGAATGGCCACAACAACAACAACAACAACAACAACAACAACAACAACAGTAACAACATCAGTGACAACATCAATAACAACAATACATGTGAAATCTTTAGTCGTAAAAGAAGAAGAAGAAGAAGAAGAAGAAGAAGAAGAAGAAGAAGAAGAGGAAGAAGAAGAAGAAGAAAAATAGGAACAAGAAGGGGAAGAAACAGTAGTAGTCGTTGTTCTTGTAGTAGTAGCAGTTGTAATAAGAGGAGCAGCAGCAACAACAGTAGTAGTAGTAGTAGTAGTAGTAGTAGTAGTAGTAGTAGTAGTAGTAGTAGTAGTAGTAGTAGTAGTAGTAGTAGTAGTAGTAGAAATAGAAATAGAAATAGAAATAGAAGTAGAAGAAGCAGAAGAAAAGACGAAGAACAACAACAACAACAACAACAACAACAACAAGTAGAAGTAGAAGTAGAAGCAGTAGCAGTAGTAGTTGTAAATAACAGGAAGCAGCAGTAGTAGTAGTGATGATTAACAGGATGTACCAGAGATAGTAGAACGGTAGTAGTAGTAGTAGTAGCAGTAGTAGTAGTAGTAGTAGAAGTAGAACATACAGTAGCAATAGTTAACACCAGCATTCCTTCCCCCTCCACTCCCCCACGCCCCCCGCCATGCATACCTGGGTAAGAGGGGCTGGTGCAGGAGGGACACGAGAGCACCATCATTTTAATCATCTCCTTGTGCTCCTCGCCACTACTCCCCATCAGGAAGGTCTTGGGAACACTAGTCATGGTTGCGGGGAGGTGATGTGCTGGTGGTGGTGGTGATGGTGGTGGTAGTGGTGGTAGTGGTGGTGGTGGTGCCTCAACACATATTATGCATCTTTCCCCTTACGTTCACATGACTGTTTCTAAGGTCAGTCCACGCACACACACGTACACGATACATCGGGGGGGTTTTCTAGTGCTTTCCTCTCCCTTCGTGTTTGTATGTTCGTGTGTGCGTCTCCTGTTGTACGTGCAGGATGGTTAGGTTAGGTTACGTACACACACACACACACACACACACACACACACACACACACACACACACACACACACACACGTACTGTACATGTTCATATCACGTGTTGTATTCAGTCAGTTACGTGCCCCAGTGGTTGTGTCAAGGTTACGTGGTGGTGGTGGTGGTGGTGGTGGTGGTGGTGGTGACGGTGGTGGTGGTGGTGAAAGTTTAGTCATTTGTGAAAACTTAACTCACTTCATTGAATTTGAATACACACACACACACACACACACACACACACACACACACACACACACACACATAGCAGTAGAACCCAAGTGAATTATGAAAGAGAGAGAGAGAGAGAGAGAGAGAGAGAGAGAGAGAGAGAGAGAGAGAGAGAGAGAGAGAGAGAGAGAGAGAGAGAGAGAGAGAGAGAAAGGTCATGTTACT
>NC_059286.1:14649503-14719503 GCF_017591435.1 Portunus trituberculatus
CGCACCATAAACATTAATTTTCATCAACCACCACCACTACCACTACCACTACCACTACCACTACCACTACTACTATCACTTCCTACCAGTTCATCACCACAACACCATCACCACTACAGAGAGCGGCGTAACCCCTTCCCTCACGCTCTACATTGAGACTGGCACCACACACACACACACACACACACACACACACACACACACACACACACACATAGATAAGACGATGTATGTAAACGGCAACAGTACACGCGCAGACATCCCGAGAGAGAGAGAGAGAGAGAGAGAGAGAGAGAGAGAGAGAGAGAGATTGTGTAACTAGAGTTTCTCAATCACCGGAAATACATCTTGAGATTGTGAAAGACGCTCTCTCTCTCTCTCTCTCTCTCTCTCTCTCTCTCTCTCTCTCTCTCTCTGACTGAATAACTCTCACTTTCATTCATTCTGACTGATTTAAATGCCTCGCTAACTCACTCACTCACTCACCTACTAACTCAATTAAATGACTGACTGACTAACTGACTGAATAACTGACTGAATGACTGACAAACTAACTAACTGACTGACTGACTTACTGACTGACTAACTAACTGACTGACTGACTGGCACTTATTTCATGGCAGGCTTTACTCATTCACCGACTCATTTTTTCAATCCACTCACTGATTTTATTGTTGGCTTATTGATTGGCTGACTCATTCAAGCCTTTTCCTGCTGAGTCACCGAAAAACTGCAGCGTGGGGTGGAAATAGGAGAGAGAGAGAGAGAGAGAGAGAGAGAGAGAGAGAGAGAGAGAGAGAGTAACAGGAAGAGGAAGTGTGCTGAAGGAAAGATAAACATTTCTTTCCTAAAATGAACACCCTACATGCTCTCTCTCTCTCTCTCTCTCTCTCTCTCTCTCTCTCTCTCTCGTGACACGATCCTTTCGAGGACTAGTATAATATTATCTGACACACATACATACACACACGCACGCATACACGAAGTCTCTCTCTCTCTCTCTCTCTCTCTCTCTCTCTCTCTCTCTCTCTCTCTGTTCATCGAGTATTATAAGCACGCCCACGCTACCTGTGTGTGTGTGTGTGTGTGTGTGTGTGTGTGTGTGTGTGTGTGTGTGTGTCCAAAGAAATCAATAGCGTTCACAACAACACATGCATCACTCACACGCGGGGCTTCGTTGCACACACACACACACACACACACACACACACACACAGTTCCCTGCCAAGTGACATCATGAAATCTTTTGGACTTAGTGTTTTTGTTGTTTTTTTTATATATATAATGTGTGTGTGTGTGTGTGTGTGTGTGTGTGTGTGTGTGTGTGTGTGTGTGTGTGTGTGTGCTGGCTGACACATAACTCATAATAACTTAAGTATTTTCTTCAAAACAACTTTCACATTTCACAATATTAGAACCTGAACTTATTTTCCCTCAATTTTCATATACATATCACATTTCTTTCCCATAATTTTCATTTACCATCATTATTTCCTTATCTATCACACTGTCTATCTATTTTTCCCCTTAATTTTCATATATCATTTCTTTCCCATTATTTTCATTTACTGTCATTATTTTCATATTTATCACACTGCCTATCTATCATTCTATAAATTTAATGGTTCACCTTTCATCTATCAATTAACCATTATTCCTAATCATCTATCAATGTATTAACCTACAAATCAATATCTTAATCTATCTACAAGTACATTTAGTTACCTACCCATTCAAAATTTATCTACCAATCTACCTATACACCAATCTGTCAATCTCTCTTAACTTTATCTACACAAAACCATTTAAAAACCCACTATCTATTTATCCATCTATTCAAACATTTACCTTTTTATCTATCCATCTATCAAATCCACCAAACACTTTATGTACCAATGTATGTATCTATATCAGTATCTATCTTCCCTATTTATTTATCTATCTCCCTATGTATACAGTTGGATGGGGTTCAGCTCTAGTCTGACTCACTGACCCACTCAGCATATAGTGGGAGGAAGCAACACACTCCTCTATAAATACAATCATTGACACCTAACACCTACTACGCCACTTCCTCCTCCTCCTCCTCCTCCTCCTCCTCCTCCTCCTCCTCCTCCTCCTCCTCCTCCTCATAATGTACAAGCTGGAGCTGGACGTGTGTGTGTGTGTGTGTGTGTGTGTGTGTGTGTGTGTGTGTGTGTGTGTGTGTGTGTGTGTGTGTGTGTGTGTGTGTGTGTGTGTGTGTGTGTGTGTGTGTCTCTCTCTCTCTCTCTCTCTCTCTCTCTCTCTCTCTCTCTCTCTCTCTCTCTCTCTCTCTCTCTCTCTCCATGAACCTCTTGCTATTATTCTGAATCATTTTCATTCTTTATTTATTTTGCTTGTCTTTTCTACTACTATTATGTTTTTTTTTCCTCTTTTCATTACTAGCATAGAATTAATACCTTTGTTTTCTTATCTCTATCTGATATGCTTGTTTATTTTCCTTCTTTTCTATTTTTTTTCTATAGTAAACTTGTCAGTTCTAACCTTATGGCTGTGGTGAAAATATCTTGCTTAAATGGCTGAATGAGAAGTAAAACATCAAAAATACAGTTTGTAAAGATACAGGAGAATAATTAGTTATAGCTGTACCTTTTCTCAGAAGCTACCTAGTGTTCTTTTACCCCCTTTTCCAGCTGAGTAGGTAATGTGAACTTTAATAACTTAAAGTAAAAAAAAATCATATGGTTTACACACAGAGAGGAAAGTGTTTATAGTTGGTATCTTTCCTCAGATGCTACGCAATGCTCCACTTATCCATGTTTCTGGCTAAAGTGCATGGGTAATATTAGCCTAACCAGCTGAATGACATGTTAAAAGTGAAAGATACAGTTTATGGCAGGCACAGCTGATGAAATATTGAAGTGACATGTGTTCTCTTAATCTTCCAGATGCTCTACTTATCCAAATCTATTTCCAATTAAGATAACAAGCCAACATCAACCCAAATGAGTCTATAACATATCAATAAGTTAAATAATGTACAAGTTTAGAAAGATATAAGTGATGATATATTTACAGAAGTACCTTTTTAGAACCTCCTTAGTGTTTCACTTGTTCAAATCTATATTTAAAATAAGACTACTATATGAGATTAATTCAAACAATTCAATGGCATATTAAAAAGTGAGATACAATTTATGAAGCCACAGAAGGAAAAATATTCAAACTGACACTTTTTTAGATGGAATTTTGTGTTCTACTAATTTGAAGCATGAATAAGTGGCTAGATAACACAAACTTGCCCCACCTTCACATTACAAGAAGTGGAATAAAGAGTGACACCTTTTTCGTGGAAGCAGAATATTTATACTGACATTTTCTTTTCACTTTCTTTGCACTATTAATCTTGACCTGTTTCTGATTAAGGTGATTAGATTATATAAACTTATTTCCCCCATTAAATTAGACAAGAAGCAGAATAAAATCTCACACCTTTTTTTTTATGGAAGAATATTCAAAACACTAGCATTTTTTAGAGGATATCTCTTATCTTAACCTATATTTCTGATTAACCCCATTCAGTGCTATGACAGGCTTTCATATTCATTCTGCTTACTACTTGGTGATTTTATACAGCTTCAGAAACTTATGTGGGGGTTAAAATAGTGAAGATTCTGTCCAAAAATCTTCTCACCTCCAAAAACCTTTCCTAATGTAAATAAAATCGCCTAATCATACCGAAAACCATGGTAAAAATGCATCCCAGTACTGAAGAGGTCAAGGAGACTAAATAACACAAACTTCTCCTATTATCACATTAAAAGGAACAGAATATTTAAACTAACTTTTTTAGAGGGTATTCTGTGTTTTACTAATCTTAACCTATGTTTCTGATTAAGGAGACTAGATAACACAAACTTGACCTCTCCCTCTTATCTGTGCTACAAGTGAGGAGCAGCAGCAGGTGGTGGTGGTGGTGGTGGCCAGGTAAGAAGGCAGGTCCTGTGAATGCCTCAGTCACCTGTTTACTCCCCACCACCTGCTGTGTTTGCTTTGGCACGGCTGTTCTGTTTATTATTAGAAAATGTACTGATGTTCTCTTGTTTTGACACTACTGCCAATGATGCTTTTATTTTCTTTTTTTTTGTTTCTGTATACATGTAAATGTGAGGTAAAAATGAGAGTTGTTCATGTTTATTATTAGAAATGTACTGATGTCCCCTTGTTTTGACATTGCCAATGGTGTGTGTGTGTGTGTGTGTGTGTGTGTGTGTGTGTGTGTGTGTGTGTGTGTGTGTGTGTGTGTGTGTGTATTTTTTTATTTATCTATTTTTGGTTTCTGTATAAATGTGAGGTGAAAATGAGGGTTATCTATGTTTATTATTAGAGAATATACTGATATACTCCTGTTTTGACTCTGACATTGATGCATTGTGTGTGTGTGTGTGTGTATTCACTGTTTGATCTGCTGCAGTCTCTGACAAGACAGCCAGACGTTACCCTACGGAGCGAGCTCAGAGCTCATTATTTCCGATCTTGGGATAGGTCTGAGACCAGGCACACACCACACACCGGGACAACAAGGTCACAACTCCTCAATTTACATCCCGTACCTACTCACTGCTAGGTGAACAGGGGCTACACGTGAAAGGAGACACACCCAAATATCTCCACCCGGCGGGGAATCGAACCCCGGTTATCTGGCTTGTGAAGCCAGCGCTCTAACCACTGAGCTACCGGGCCGTGTGTGTGTGTGTGTGTGTGTGTGTGTGTGTGTGTGTGTGTGTGTGTGTGTGTGTGTGTGTGTGTGTGTGTGTGTGTTTTCCTGCTTAGTTCATAAAATTTCTATATAAATGTGAGGTGAAAATTAGGGTTGTTTATGTTTATTATTAAAACATATACTGATGTCCTCTTTTCACACTTCCACTCATACATTTTTTTATTCTATCTTTTTTTTCCCTTATTTTTCTGCCTAGTTTGTAGAGTTTCCATGTAAATGTGAGCTGAAAATCATTTTTTTTTTCCAATAATTTTTTTCTTTATAATTCTTTCTTTACTTATATAAACTTTACCACCTCAATTCTACATCTTTTCCATCTACCTAATTTTCTTTAATTGATGGGATTTTTTCTATGAATGTAAGAAAAAAAAATTGACTCAATTCTTTTTTACTCAACTTCCTTTTTCCTTACCATATCAAATCCCTCTTTAGCACAAGAAAAAATAAATGCATAGTAACTGGACCTACTCTGTTTTTCCTTCAGCTTTATCCAACTTCCTCAATTAGATTCTGCAAATAATAATAATAAAAAAAATAAGCCCCATTAATTCTTTCCATTAGCTTGAGCACACAGAAAAACAAAACAAAATAAAACTCCTCGTCTCTTGCTTAGTTAAGAGAAAGATCAGCACAACACTTTTGTCCTCTGGGTGACGGACACACTGTAAATAGTTTGTGACGTTTTGCTACCATTTGTATTTCCCTGGCTTGTCTGCACTGCTCTTGTAGGTCTTCTCTTATTTAGCTCACCACCAGTAATGCTCACCTACTTTCAAACATAAAAAACAGGTGACAAGCAAGGTAGTTTGTGTCTCCTGGCTGTGCACCACCCTCGACATTCCTTTCTTATTCAGTTCACGGCCAGTAATGTTAATCTGTTGTTCCGGCGCTTTCCAGGGATAAAAAACAGGTAACACTACGGAAGCTTGTGATTTCCTGCCTGTCTGCACATCTCTTAAAGTTCTTCTCTTATTTTGTTGATTACCATTGGTGCTTATTTCATTTTGTTCCATTTCAAGCATTCAGTAAAAAGATATAAATAACTGGTGACAATAGGGTTTTTGTTTTTGTTTTTCTTTTTTTCTTTTCATCTTTTTTTACTTTTTTCAATCTTATCTAAAGTATTACTGGGTCTTTCTCAT
Source organism: Portunus trituberculatus (assembly GCF_017591435.1). Lineage (NCBI taxonomy): Eukaryota > Metazoa > Arthropoda > Malacostraca > Decapoda > Portunidae > Portunus > Portunus trituberculatus. The sequence goes on from NC_059286.1 coordinate 14,655,408, forward strand.
TTCAAGCATTTAATAAGAAATAATCTAAATAACTGGTAACAAACAAGGATTTTCTTTACATTTCATCTTTTTTCTTTTCTTTTTTCATCTTATCTTAAGGGTCACCGATCTTTCTTATTTCAAGCATTTGATAAGAAAAAATGTGAATAACTAATGACAAATAAGGCTTTTTCTTATCTTCCTTTTCATTTTTTTTTTTTTTTCATCCTATCTAAAGTGTCACTGAGCTTTCTTCATTCTCCTCAATACCTGTTTGCCCACACTCCTCCATCCCCTCAGTACAAAAAAGTAACTAACTTATACATACAGCAGCTTGAGTCTTCCTACCAGGCTGGAATACTCGCAGAACCTCTTAACTCATCGATTGAAAGCAAGACATTTACTCCCACACTTCAATGTCAAGTAATGCATAAAAAAAACATGATTCGCACAATTCGCTTTTCTATTCAAGTTAAATTGTCTGTCATACTTCCATATAAGGTCCAGTTTATTGATCTATCTATCTATTTATCTATCCATATTTACCTATCTACCTGTTTATCTATCTATCACATGGCAACCTAGACAAAACACTACACACTCATTCATTCTCACACACACACCAAAAAAATATAGAAAAGTGATCAGTACAACCCTTCTTAGTTGAGGCAGTAAGTTACACCAAGCAGTGAGAAAGAAGACCCTTGAGAACTAGCAGAAGACACAACATACACCACCAGGAACAGTCTACCCCATGAATACACTGAAGGACAAATTACACTGATGGATATGCACCTGCTTGTCCCTCCCCTCTGTGCCTCCCTCCACCTGATACCTGTCATTTGTCACTGGGAGGGATAAACACCACTTCCTCCTCCTCCTCTTGCTCCTCCTTCTCCTCCTCCTCTTTCCTATGATTTGTCACTGCAAAGGATAATATATTTAATTGGCACACAGAGGGAGAACATTCCACAAGGCAACACATTCATTCTTAGCTTTTCCTGTGGCACATAAACTAACTTCCTTGTATAATTTTTCTCTGTTTTCTTTCATACTTGACTGGATTAACATTGCTGGAGTCAAATGTTCTTGTTTTAGTTTTTTTTTTTTTTTTTTTTTTTTTTTACTTCATCGGATTAATACTATTGTTAGTTTTCTTTTGGGGTAAAATCTCCTCTTTACAGTTCTTTTTTTGTTTTGTTTTTCCTTTACTATATTTTATTTGACTAGCATTTCCAGTTTTCTTTCAGTGTAAAATACATTCCTTTCTGTATTTTTTTATGAGTTCTTTCTCATAATTCACTGACTATCAATCAGAGTTTTCTTTTACCAAACAATCTTTTCTTTCCAGTTTTTTTCTGTATTTGGTTGACCTTCTCTAATATTTCTCTTGATTACTAAAGCCAGTTTTCAAGTATAAAATCTTTTCCTTCAAGTACTTTTTAGTCAGTCCTCTTTCATACTTCACTTGATTAACACTCCAATTTGTCTTTCATTATACATTATTTTTTCTCCAGCACATACTTTCTTTTGCCTGTTTTTGGTCACACCATGTAAGGAGGACTGACTTTGCATCTCTCTATTCTGTTCTCTCTCATCTCTCTCATACTTCATTTGACTAACACTCCAAGATTTCATTCAGCATAAGATATCTTCTTTCCAATACCTTTTCAGTCAGTTCTCCATCACACTTCATAACAAAAAGGTGACTCATATAAACACAGACCCATCCCCTTCATAATGATGATAACGACACGTGTGATGACAAAGACTCATTTTCCACCACCAGGAATGCATGCAATGAGTAAATTACCTAACCAGACTTAATTCTCACTAATGCATACTGTGATCCACCTGCCACCACCAAAACTGTGGCTTCAAAATATATACTCTTGCTTTTTTTTATAGTTTTTTTTTTATGTATATGGTAGAAAGACTGAAGATTGAAATTAAAAGAAAAAAAAACAAGGAATAATAAAAAGACCTAGTTCTCAAATAAAAAGAAAGAATATCAAAGAAAAGATCATTTAAGTCTTCAAATTCCTATCTTAAGTACCTCATTATTTTCTATTATTCTCTCACTACTTTTACGACTCACCACATCACCTACAACCCCATCTACCATCCCTCCCTTACTTTTATTGCTTTTCTCTGATACAATCCAACACCATTTCTCTCAACCCATTATTTTAACTACAAACCCCACCACCAGTACCACCAATAGTTAATACCACATCTAACATCATTCATACACTAACCATTTACTTGCCATTTTTCTTACTAATACCACCAATATTTACTACCACATCTAACATTATTTATACACTAATTATTTCCTTGCTATTTTTCTTAACTATTCATTACCACCATCATTTCCATTAAACATCAATATTTATCACCACCAGCTAACACAACAACAATAGCACACACCACACTGCCACCTCCAGACATCACTTTTCTAACATCATTCCTGTATGCAAAATATTCCCTTGCTACTTTTCTAACTATTCATTATCGTCTTCACTTCCATCAAACATCAATACTTATCGCCCCCACCTAACACGACAACAACATGATTACTCGACACACTGCCACTTCCAGATGTCAATTTTCTTACGTGGGTACAAACACTCCCCACAACCAGCAGAGGAGGGATGAAAAGCTGCAGTCAAGGGCAGAAATATTTATCACGCACAAATTAGGAGGGAAATGACTTGAATAACAAAGGCAAGCTGTATGAATGGATGATGTAATAGAGCATTAAGCTGATGTATGTACCCCCTCCCCTGCCTCCATGCCAGGGCCAGTCCAGCAGTGGGTGTGGCTCTCTGGTTCTTACTCATGCATCTCTCTCTCTCTCTCTCTCTCTCTCTCTCTCTCTCTCTCTCTCTCTCTCTCTCTCTCTCTCTCTCTCTGTCAAGACACATCACCACTTACCAAGATGCATCAATTAACATAAAAGGGAAATCTCTCTCTCTCTCTCTCTCTCTCTCTCTCTCTCTCTCTCTCTCTCTCTCTCTCTCTCTCATACATAATTTACCAAGATACATCAAGTAACAACAAAAAACACCAAAATCACATTCACTTTTCATTGCCTTTAAAAATATCAACAAACCAATAACACATTTTAAAAACACAATGCAGTGCTCAAGTCAACCAATGTCACCTCTCCAAGACCACAATAAATGCAAGACTCTAACTTTTACCTCATTTGTCAGTAACTCCACTCTCATTTCCATAATGTTTAGTAATCTCCCTCAATAACTCCCCGGACATGCTGAGAATATATAAATATGCAGCTAGTCATGCTCTGTCAGACTGCCAGCATATTGAGACAGTATGATGGAGGCAAGATCTAGTACAGTGACTCATTTTTCTTTTTTTATATACATACAAGAAGGGAAAGCCAACCCAGGGCAACAAAAACTGCAGCTAAAAAAATGCCCATTGAGGTGCCAGTACCATAACAGGATCAAAAGAGTTAGACAAAAAAAATTGGATAAATGTCTTGAAACTTCCCTCTTATGAGTTCTGGTAATAGGTAGGTGGAAATACAGAAGCAGACAGGGAGTTCCACAGTTTACTAGAGAAAGGGGCGGATGACTGAGAGTACTGGTTAACTCTTGCATTAAAAAGGTGGACAGAGTAAGGGTGAGGAAAATATGTTCATGTCATAGGTAGGTAGAAATACAGAAGCAGAGAGCGAGTTCTAGAATTTACCAGAGAAAGAGACAAATAATTGAGACTACGTACTGGTAACATTTGCATTAAATCTCATACTTTACAAATGAGATGCTAAACACGCTGGAATCAAATGCAAGGGTTACGTACTTCCGACCACAACAGGAAAACCAATACCTTTCCACAATAAAACAAAACACTCAACACTTGTACAAGAAACACTTCCACAACTAGAACAAATGCAACACCAAGACCAAACACCACCATGAGTCACTTTCCAATGCCACAACAATCTTCAGGTCACTGCCAAGCCTAACCTACACACACACACACACACACACACACACACACACACACACACACACACACACACTATAAAGACTTTTAAACATTAGGATACATAGACAAAAATACACTGCTGGGACACACTATTATTCAGTACCTTATGATATCAGAATCCAAGCATATTACGGTTAGTTCAATAAGGTTAAACACCGGTTCCTTATGTTAGTGAGGTAAATGTGAAATGTTATCGTCATTCAGTCAGGGAAGAAAATATTACCATGCGTCACCTCAGCATGAATTATGGTATTGATTCTTCTCTATTTTTCAGGTTAGTAAAACAAGCTCCTCATGTTAGGTAAGTTATACGTTAGGTGTTGTCATCCTTGCAGTAGTTAGTTAAGGGAGAAAGTTTTGCATTACCCAAGGGAAGAGTTACAGAATATTTACTCCCTATCAAGGCATTTAGTTAGGGGAGAGAACTTTGCATCACTTACAAAAGAGTTATAGAACTGTTTTTACTCCCAATCAAGACATCTAGTCCCCAGGGAATGTTTATAAAAGCTGCCAGGGATAAGAATCAAAACTTTCTTCCAAACTGATTAGGTATCAAGTCATGTCTCTGTGGTAGCTTGTTACCTCCGTGTCAAAGGAGAAAAGACAAAGAGAATATGAGAGAATGCAAGAAAGAGTAAAAAGGAAAGTAAAAATTTTGGAGACAATGAATTGAAGAAAATATATTGAAAAATAATGTTAAAGATAAAAGACAAAGTGCAGCATCCCATGTCAGAAAAAACTGGGAATAAGGTGCAGAAAAGAAAAAGAAATAAAAAAAAAGGAGCATCTAGTGTAAAAAGGCTTTGAGATGAGTAAACATGGAAAATACAGCATCAAGTAGCTGATGGTAAAGGTTAAAATAACAAAAAACATATGCAACAAGATGCAGAACACAAAAGACTATCTAATGTTAAGGCTCAGAGATTAAAATGTGAATCAAATAAAATCACAAGATGCTGTAGTGAAAATTAGCATCTTATTTAATGGTTTAAGAGATTAGAAAAAATATACAAGAATACTACAGTAAAAATAGCATCTTGTTTAAAGGTGAAAAGTTACAAAAACTAGCACATTGTTTAAACTCAAAGGCAAAGAAAAGAAAACAACAAAATACTGGAGTGAATGCAGCATCTCATCAAAAAGACTCATAGACAATAAAATTAGGAAAAGACACAAACATATGCTGTAGTAAAGAAAAAAAATCATCAAAGCATTACTCATAGCATAGCATTATTAGTAGAACATCATGACAACCTCTGCAATACTTCCTGCATATCAAGGGAGCTCCACCTTAGGGAAGCATTAGTGGATGGCTATAACTCATTGCCTCCCAAGCTTCCACATTCACCCATACATCAAGTCTGCAAAATTCATACCATCTGACAATGAAAGAACAGACTCAAGGAAAGGCTTATTACACCAAGACACACTGATCTACTGAAAGCACATGGTAGGGTAATTAGATAAAGTTGTACAGGTATGCTAGTGTGCTATTGAGAAGGGATGTTGTTTATACCTTTCATACCACCTGGGAATGAGACAACAGACTCAAGGGAAGGATTATAACACCACTCTGATCTACTCAAAGCATATGGTAGAGTAATTAGATAAGACTGTACCAATATGCTAGTGTACTAATCAAGAGGCAAGTTTTCTATTCTATACCTTTCATACCATCTGATAATGAGTGAACAGACTCAAGGATAGGCAACACCATACTGATCTACTGAAAGCATATGGTAGGCTAATTAGATAAGGCTGTATGGGTATACTAGTGGGCTAATGAGGAGGTAAGCTTTCTGTCTATTACTCCTAGTTTTGTTTTAAGGATGTAGTCGGCTATTGAGATCTAAGTTAAACCTATACAATTATATTTTCAAGATTTAATGAGTGCTTGTGTTTCAGTTTGTTTGCATAGGCATATAAAGCAATGTGTGATGTGCAGATGAGCTGTGATTCATAGGTAAGCTACAATCTCCAGAAGTGCTTGTGAATATTTGTGAATCGTGATCAATAACATAATTTGAATTTTTCTGATCACTGAGTTTTCAATATTCTCAACTCAATTTCATTTCTAGGATTTTATTCTTAAACGAGATTCCTATAATCACAATTTCATGCCAAAGCACAGAATATTTCCACTCAAGACTTCAAAAATTCATAAACCAAATGTTGTAAATCACGATTCTCCAATATGCACATTAATACTGCGAAGTGTTTATGTCCAGAAGCAGAGCACTCGTGAAGCAGAGGGATAACACACACACACACACACACACACACACACACACACACACACACACACACACACACACACACAACTTAGGAATGTGGGTTGCTTCACACCACCTCTGCCTGTTGGATGTTTGTGTTCAATCATTATAACCACTGGGAGCTTACACAACACCCAAGCAACACCTATCCAACACCCTGCCCATGTGTCACTATTGGCCTGATAAAAGATGTGTCACCATCAATATTATCACTGAATCTTCTCTCCATAGATAGCACCACCCAAGTAGTTTTTAATCTTATACTATGTTGCCATCACAAATAATTCCACTTATCTAATATAAATGACATTCACCTACACTTATTTCCATCTTACCCATAAATGTTTCACCACATCTACAATTTCTAGTCCACATCCATCCACTGTAATTTGTATCTTGTAATGCTATACTGAAATTTTAATGCCTTTCACAGTGGCGCTACATAACCTCACTGTTACACCACCAAATTGTTAATCAATAAGTCAATCCATCTACTTTTGTACTCCAGGATGTCTTTACCACACTACAAAGCTCCACCTCTAAGTATTTATGTATCTACGTCACTCACCTCAGTCCCTCAAACCACCATACTGCACTCATCCATAGACATTTTCACCTCCCAGTATCTACGTATCTATCTCACTAACCTCACTTCCTGAAACCATTAGAGTATCCACACATCACACTCATCCATAAACATCTCATACTTCTTTCAACACAATGCAGGACCTCATAAGCAACACACAGGTGCACTGCAAGCCATCCACCAAGGTCAGGTAATAGTGTAATGTATCAAGGGTCATGAGGCTAAGCAGTGTTGTCATTGCCACATCACCTCCGTCACCTTCCAATAAAGTACCACAACTCTTGAAAGCTTCAAACCCAATGCATTCAAGAGTAAGATAAGTGCTTTTCTGTTTTTCTCCTTCAGATATACAGTTCTAGACAAGGAGAACTGCTGATATGGAAAGCCCTTAGGAGATAAATAAAACCAATCAAATGAAAAGAACTTGAACAAGACTAATGAAAAAATAAAATACGATTTTTCTTCAGATATGCAATAGTTGTAATCCACAAGAATTCAAGAAAAGGAGAATGGGGCAACCAAGCATACAAACAAGTAAACCATACAACCAAAGCAATAAAAGAAGAGCCAACACAAAAGCACTGAAAAATTCAAGTATATTTTCCTCAGATGTACAATTCTTATAATCCATGAAAATTAAGGAAAAGAAACCCCTCGAGAGAACCAAGGATGCAAGTAAACTGTGCAAAACCAAAATGATAAAGGAAGAACCAAAACAAAGCACTGAAAAATTAAAGCACACACCAGGAAGATGAATCATTTAGAGTCAACAAGAATAACTGAGCTGTAAATAAACCCCAACACTACGCACTACTGGGAATGTGACTCTTGAGGTGTGCGTGGCCGGAACACTAAGTTACGTACACACCCAAAAGAATCACACGGAATAATAAACCAATTCCATTGAACTCTGAGGAATCAACATGAGTCAATAGCAAGTTCACGATATCTTAAGGTTTAAGTTCACATGCAGAAAGTTGGTCGTTTTCAGTCTGATTCAAGAAATAACAGAGAATTTACTGATTTTAATAGAGCTGAGTAATGAAGGCAAGTCAATAATAAGTTCACAATATCTAAGGTTTGAGTTCACATGCAAAAAGTTTATTGTTTTCAACCTGATTCAAGAAATAACGGAACATTTATTGATTCAATTTTTGGTAAAAAAAAAATGTTAATACAGTAATTATCTTTTTTTTCCCATATTTTCAAGATATCCAATTCTATTACTGAACTGAGGAATCAAGGCAAGGTCAATAATAAGTTCACAAAATGTCAGATTTAAGTTCATATGCAGGAAATGGATAGTTTCAGCCTAGTTCAAGACATCACAGCATTAGCACATGAGTTGTAATTCACAGCATCATGCAATTAGGTGGCAGTGCAAGAGGAGTTAACTGAGGCTCTTGGAATGTGTAGCTGAGGGTCATTCAGTTGACCTTTTCTTCTCCCTCAGTCCTGGGAAAGGTGTTCAAATATGTGAATTGATTTTTTTTTATATACACGTTTTCTATAGCACATTTTGATCGAAATATATACTAAAATCTCTCTCAGAACTTTTTACACATGAATTATTAAGAAAAATCTAAGCATCCTTGTGCAAAATATAAAACTGAGAGGAAAGAGTAGGATTTATTGACAAAGGTTAATTTTACACTTTATTCATGAGCAAATTTGTACCTAAGCCATTACAGCAGTTTTTGTGTTTTAATGAGTAAGATTCAGCTTCTTTTTATTATATTTATTCTCTTTTAGCACTCACATTCATGAAGCCTCAGCTGTGCATGTGTCACTTGTTCATGCAAAATAACACTGCTGTGCATCTCCAGTTCATGCTTTCCTTCCCACCACACATTGCATGGCACACATTAACATTCTAGCCTTCCATCAACATCTAACTTCTCTAACAATTAGCTGAAAAGAAGAAAAATTTGTACCCTTCATAACTCATCACTCATAAATTTTGCACTGATATAAGTATTTTCTCCTCATACTTAGATACTTTTTAAATTAGTTCCTTATAAACTTTCAATCATACCTCCTTTTCTACAAATCCAACCAGTCCCTGAGTAAGATATGCTACAACTCTTCCTAGCATATACTCAGCAATAACTAAATGCATCCCATTCCAAACCCCCAAAAGAAGATGGGAGGAGTCTGATTCACACCCACAGCTCATCCATCCAGACAACTTGTGCTGTTGCTCTGTTCAAAGCAAGTGACAACACCAGCGATCAGTTTAGCGGCAATGAATGAGTGACAAACAAATGGCAGTGTCGTGGACTAATAGTTATGATATTCAGTTTCCAGGAAGCGGTCTTGAGTTCAGATTTCTAGCTTGTCGAAACAATTATAATATCTGCTCATTTTCTTTACCACAAACAGGTTCCTTGCTAAATCAAGCTAGAATGTGACTTTGAAATCTCAAAAACTTGCCAACAATTCTACCAGCCAATATCCAATCCATTATCAAGAAATGTTATTGTACGAAGTTTCAACATTCCTACAGATCATAATAACTTATACATCCTCATAAAAGACTTCAAATACACTGTCAAGTAACCCTATACCATAACACCAACATGCATTCTGGCACCAATATTTAAAAAAAAAAAAATGCAAACACATCTACATAACCCTTTCTTTAGCAGCGTGACGAGAACACTGACCCGACACTCTGGTACTCCACCACAACCAAACCAACCCGAGACACTGATGAATTACATAACACACGCCCCGCTGGCCTGATGGCGGCACTTTGAACAGAGCAACGCACTTCACCACACCAGTCACCGCACCGCGCACCACTCAGCCACCACAGCGAAGCGACCAGTGGTGAGCCGACACACTCACTCACACACAAACCTCCGTGGCTGGTAAGGGTTAAGGGACATACAAGGGACACAGACAAGCCCACGGCGCCTCACCTCTGAACAAGTCCACCACATCAGATCTGTTCGTCCGCCGCAACATTTCCATTCCACACCCCCGGAGGGTCACGAGTCACTTGGCGCGTCACTCCCCAAGGGTCACACCGCAAGGGTCACACTTCCGAGCTGGACATGTTTGAGCCCTGGCAGCCCCTAATACGGGCAGGACAGGCAGCCGTGGCCCGTGTCCGTAGCGTGTGTGTGTGTATGAGTGACTGTTTGTTGTTGTGTCGATACCGGGATGCCAACCCTCCCGACTCGGCCAACGCATCAGTTTAGCCAACCCTGCCGAGTGGTTCTTCTTCTCGTCTTCCTACTCCTACTTTTTTTCTGTCTCTTCTACCTCTTAGTTTACGTTATGAGTCGCTTCTTAAGTTACTGCGTCACTCTTCTTTGTCTCGTTATGCCTGGTGGTCCTAGTATCACGTTTCTTCTTTCTCTTCTTTTTTCTGATTTTCTTTTCCTACTTTTCTTGATCGGTTGTGAATTGCTTCGTAGGTTATTCTTCGTCTCTTCATCCCTACAAATCCTGTCTTCTTTCTTTCTTTCTTTCTTTCTTTCTTTCTTTCTTCTTCTTCTTCTTCTTCTTCTTCTTCTTCTTCTTCTTCTTCTTCTTCTCTGGACCTACTTACGCTTCGTCTTCTTTTACATTCAGAATAAATGTTCCGATTTCTTAATTCTTTTTCCCCCTGTTTTTCTCATTTCTCAGCTCCCACACCTCTCTTTCCCAATCACATTTTTTTTCTTCATTATCTATTTATATCCTGTCTGGTACAGTACTGCTCTTATGTGATCATTTCTGAGAATTAATTCGTTATTGTTTAATTATTTCATTCTTACTCATTCGTACGTTGGTAGAAGTGTTCAAGATCATATTTTTCCTTATTATTCTTGCTTATATCGTCAAAATTTCCTACTTCACTTTTTTTTTTTTTTTTTTTTGCTCTCCCTCTTTTGGTATCATGTGCGCTGTCAATGTTATAATCAAATTTTACTATTACTAGTTTTCTTTCCTTATTCTTTTCTCTATGTTCCTTTCTTTCTTTCACATATATAATCTTATCTGCATATCTTTCTACCATATGCTTATTTATCTTCTATTTCCCTAGGTAATATATTTCTTATTTCATTACCCATCATGTATTTCAACAAACTAAAACAGCGAAGGCTTCCTGCATGCATTAGTACAACCGGATACGAAAATATATAAAATTAATGTATAGAATAGATTGTTTTCCTACTATTCATCAGCATACATTTTCCTCTTACTGCTGCTATTTCCACGAAGGATACAACAAAAACGCGTGGAGGCGGCAAGAAAAGTGATGCATAGTACAAAACTAAGTCTGTCCTTCCGTATTGACCGTCAGGAAGAAAAGAGAGAGAGAGAGAGAGAGAGAGAGAGAGAGAGCCACAAGTGGAAGCCTTACTATGCGGAAATATAACCCGCCCTACTCACCGCTCTCATCTCCTTCTATAGCTTTAACCTCTATGTCAAAGCATGCGTGAAATTTCTAAGGCCGCAGAGATTAATCAGATTTTCATGTGTCTTTTACTGTCAATGGTGTAATGTCCTTATTAAACCATCATGAGTTGTAAGAATATCATTGAAAACACCATGAACTCGCTAGGCTAAGGTATTTTAAGAGTAGAAGTAAGAAATATGAAGGTAAAAAAAAAATAAGAGAAGCTGCAAAAAGTCATGAGGCTTCTGACAGTGGCAGTCCTTGTATGGAATGTACAATACATCTATTTCCACTAACAGTCATGTAATCTTCACCGCAGAAGTGTTTACAAATGGACTTAAAAGAATCGAAATATGTAAGAATATAATTATGTCCAGCTGTTTAAATCTCGTCTGTGTCTATATTTTCCGGACATTTCAAAGTCTTAAGTTGGTTCTAAGAGTTTGAAAATATCCAAAATATAGTACTTATAGATGAGAATCAGTGTAATCATCAACACAGCCTGTATAAATAAGCCTTACGAGAGCATGAGAGGGCAGTATTTCAAAATGCTGGATCTGTGCAGTATGAGTAAAGTTTTCAAATAGTAGTTTTCCCAGCTATAGTAACAGCCGAACATTAAAAATCAATAAGAATCTATGAAAAAACTAGCCTAATAATCTCTACGGCCTTTAGAAATTCCCCTTATGAGAGTATGAGAGACCAGTATTTCAAAATGCGAGACCTACGCAATATGAATAAAGTTTTCAAGTAAAAGACATTAAAAATCAATAAAGCACCCTTGAAAAAACTAACCTAATAGCCTCTACAGCCTTTTAAGAGCGAGAAAATGAAATGAAGTGTTTGAAGGTGCCGTCCGCGCACACTCAACGTATTCATTCAGTGTTCGTCGCACGGCTGGCCAGGTAAGGTGAAGGGAATTTCCAGGTAAGAAGCGCGTGGTGGTGACGTCATATCCCACTTCCAGGAATACGTGAGTACACACAGAGGAAACCAACCAACCCCTATGTGGTGTGTACGACACTCCATTTATAGGATTAACTTTCTTTACTGAGTTAAAAGTGGTGTTATTTTTTTTATTGGTAGTAGTAGTAGTAGTAGTAGTAGTAGTAGTAGTAGTAGTAGTAGTAGTAGTAGTAGTAGTAGTAGTAGTAGTAGTAGTTGTAATGACGTTTCTCTCTCTCTCTCTCTCTCTCTCTCTCTCTCTCTCTCTCTCTCTCTCTCTCTCTCTCTCTCAGGGACAGGAACAAACAGGATGACATGAAGAGGAAAACGGATCTCTCTCTCTCTCTCTCTCTCTCTCTCTCTCTCTCTCTCTCTCTCTCTCTCTCTCTCTGGGCCAAACAGTAAACACACACACACACACACACACACACACAGAAAGAGAGAAAAACGAATTGATCCACTAAATTATTAACTCCACATGGACACACAGAAACTCACACTAACTTCACAAGCACCACCACCACCACTACCACCGCTACTCCCTCTCTCTCTCCCTTTCCCTCTCCCCAGCAGCAATCTACGTGGGAGGAATCGATAGCTAGCCTTTATTGATCGTCCGTGCCAGACAGGTAAGACCCCCAATGGATTTTCTTTGATGTTGACACTGTTATATTGCACAGCTTGGCGTGGGTATTACGCCCTCCAGCTGATGAGTGCAAGGGAAGCGTGAGAATTTGATGTGGTAGTGGTGGTAGTGGTGGTGGTGGTGGTATTGTTATTAGTTGTGGTAGTAGTAGTGGTAGAATGGTGTTGTTTTTGTTGCTGTAGTAGTAGTAGTAGTAGTAGTAGTGGTTGTTGTTGTGGTTGTTGTAGTGGTGGTGGTGGTGGTGGTGGTGGTGGTGGTGGTAGAAGTGAGGAGAATAACAACACCAGGATAAGAAGAATCTAAACAAGCACGATAAACGCACAGAAGAAGAAGAAGAAGAAGAAGAAGAAGAAGAAGAAGAAGATGATGATGATGATGATGAGTAACAATGAAACAAACGTAAAAAAAAATATATAAAAAAAACACGCAGTAGGACACATTTAGGGAGAGAGAGAGAGAGAGAGAGAGAGAGAGAGAGAGAGAGAGAGAGAGAGAGAATTAGATCATTAGTCCAGAACATCTAAATATTTTAATAATACGAGGAGAAAATGAAAATTGGGCAATGAATAAATGGCGAGTGGTAATCAGTGAAAAAAGTATGTGAATTACAGGTCTCGTTGGCACAAGTGTGTGGGAAGTGAGGTTCAAGTGTTCGTGAGAAATAGACAAGTGCATTGAACCGAAGCCGGAAAAAGATTTATGCATTAACAGGAGAAACACTTGACAACCCCTTTGGACAACTCTCTTGACTCTTTTCGTTGAGTGGCATCGAAGTGGGCCTTTTTGTTTTATCGTTTTTGTTGACTTTGGCTGGTCTTCCCGCCTCGTAAATCATCTTCGTGGTCTTTAAAAATATCCTGTTGAAGATATACGGGTTCTTAATTAATGGTGTTTTTCTTTTTTTAAGTTCTGAAACACCTTTGTGTCACACCTTCACTATTTTCAAAAAGCTTTACTTGAAGTTACTCAGATTTTTAAAGAGTGTTTCTTTTTATGGCTCTAGTGACAGATACGAGCTTTATACACTATTAATAGGAGAAACACTTGGGAACTCTGCTAATCATGTCTACAACCTTCGAAAGTAATCGTGTTGGAGATGTAGGTACGGACTTTTAAGAGTGATTTTATGGTTCTAGAGACAGATTTACAAGATGTATACATTATTGATAAGAGAAACACTTGTGAACTCCATTAATCACGTCTGCGGCCTTTGAAAATAATCGTGCTGAAAATATACGGATTTTTAAGACTGATTTTATAGTTTTTGAGGCAGATCTAAAAGATTTATACATTGTTAACAGAAGAAACACTTGAGAACTTAACTAATCATCTGTGCAGCCTTCAAAAATAGCCCCAATGAAAATGTACGGTGTTTTTTTTTTTTTCTTTATTCTTTTACGATTCTAAAGACAGATGAATAAGATTTCTACACTCCACTAATAATTTCCGTGGGCTTTACAAGTACATTTTTTTAAGGTGTTTTTGTATAGTTCAAATGACATATTTACAAGACTTATACATGATTAACAGGATAGACATTCTGGGGAACTCTTAATAATTTCTGCGGCCTTTGAAGATACGTAGTCGTGGTGAGAGAACAGAACGCTTCACAATGCAAGCCAAAGTTGGTGTAAGAGTCAAGCGTATTTCCCGCATGCACTGTCACACTTCGACCTTTTCACTTGCTATCGTTGTCCTTTCTTAACGTTCAGAGATATGTAAACTGTTTGCATAGAGACAGAAAAACTAGAATCACACACACACACACACACACACACACACACACACAGTTACGAGAGAGAGAGAGAGAGAGAGAGAGAGAGAGAGAGAGAGAAACTACAAAGCGAGTGAATGAAGTAAATAATATGGTTTGTCTTCATGGATAGTAATGAAAATAGTAAAGTTCAAATTTTTTTTTTTCTGTTCTACGAAAATACTAGAAATGCTATAGTACAAGAATACAAGAATATCAAACAGCTGAAAATTACGAAAAAAATCATGTTTTATCCTCCTTTAACATTCAGAACGGTTTTTTTTTTTTTACATAAACACGAAAGAAAATTAGGAAGTTCTTTTTTTTTCACTCATAATCTATAAAGAACAACAATCCTTACGCGTTTCTACACAATTAATGTTTTCAGAAATTTAAATGTTCGATATGGGCAGAGTCCAATGAGGAAATGATAAAATAAGATACTCAAAGGAAAATACATTTGCATGACACATCGGGAGCGTGACACATGCACACATCCTCAAAGATAAGAGAGTTAATAGCCTTGTATTAGTTCCGCCTCCCTCTTGGCACATGATTCAAGTGACTAACAGAGTAATCAACATATAATTTGTTAAGATCGTTTTACTTTCTAAGTATACAAGAAAGAAAGATACTTTATTTTCAGGGAAGGACGGTGAAAGAAATGAGAGGAAAGCAGATAATGTTGTGTTTCTCTTTCTTTCTTTTCGTGTCTCTAATGCAAAATTTGTTTAGAGGAAAGATAATGCATAATTTTGTCCTCAAGAAAAGGTAACGAAGAAAACAAGGAAGAGGAAAAGAAGAAAATTTTCGTGTTCGCAACATTCAACAGCAGAAAAACTACTTATTCAGAAACATACGAGAGTTATTGTCTCCCGCGAAAGTGAAAGAGAGACTGTTTATCATTTAACATTTACTGGCAAGCCTTCGTGTTGCAGACAAGCACACGTAGAATGAACGAGAGTGGGTGAGTCACGCTAACCTTAATCCACTAAGAATGAGCCACACATGAGGACAAAAGACTATAATAAGATCCATTGAGTCTTCACATCACGCGACGCATCACAGCCAGGAAAAGATGCGGGTGACGTTAAATACAATGCTGCAGAAACCAAGTCAGAAAGAAATATTTATGATTGCAGAGGCGCTAAATATGAATAGCAGTGAAGGACAACACAACAGATTTAGACCAACTGAGAGTTCCAATTGCGCATCATAAGAAAGGAAAAATGTTGTTAGAATTAGATGAAAAGAAAAAAAAAATACAAACTTAAGAAACCATGATTGAAAAAAAAATAATCAGGTAGAACAATACTGGAATACAGAACATTATAAAAAGATCAATAGAAAGGTGTTGTAAGAATAAGAGAAAATAAATAAAGCAAAGAAAACAAACTTAGGGAACCAAAACCGTAAAAGGAACTGAATCTGAACTGAAGCATAAAACACCACAACAAATCAAATGAGAGTCTGAATGAAAGCGCAACACAGACAGGGAACTTGAAGGAAAAATGCGGATAAATTACCAAGAAATCATGACCGTGAATGCAGCTAACTTTGAACTGCACTGAAGCAACCCAAAACCACTAGACCAAAATGAGAGAGTCAGAGAGTGAAAGCGCGTCACACTCGAGGAAAGATGTGGATAAAATTAAACACATAAATAATAGCGAATGTATGACACCATGAGACAAGAATGAGAGGCTGCGAGGAGGCATTGTGGAGAAGAAAGAGACGTGTGTAAGTGGCGGTGTTTTCTCAAGGGCATTGTGTGAGACGAAAATAACAAGTTGAGATATCGCAGAAGTGGCAGAATGTACATTTCAACACTCCTATAGACATGCACTCTTCAGCTCTATCGTCCCAACTCGAAAATCTCTGTTGTGTTTATCCAACAAGAGAGAGAGAGAGAGAGAGAGAGAGAGAGAGAGAGAGAGAGAGAGAAGGGGGGAGGGACAGGAACTTTCTCTACGATCAGTAATAGCCTTTCTTTTATAATTTATTGAGTGATTTTATTCTTGTCTAGTTGTTTTTTTGTTTTGTTTTATTGTTAGTATCGTTGCTTTTCAGTGGTTTACTTATTTATGAGGTGCCATGAAAGAAAAAAGAAAGAAAATCTAGAAAAAAAATTAATGAATGGAGGACAGAAACTTTGAAAATAAATACAGGAAGAATAGAAAGAAAGGAAAAAAAATGAGTGAACGAGGAAAAGTGAAAAAAAAGAATAAAAAACGATAACAACAACCACCACCACCACAAATGACCACTCAAAAAAATGTCATTCCCTCCACCTCCTTCAGCGCTCTCTAAACTCCACACTTTTGCTCCACACCCTCCCTCTTACCCATACCCTTCCCTCCTCACCTTTGAGCGGCACATCCCTGAGGGTGAAGCGTGGGGTGTCCGAGGCGTCAGGGTGAGGCGGCGGCGTGAGGGAGTCTCTCTCTGGCGGCGGCGTGCACGGGTCCGGGAAAGGAGGCGACCTGTTGCGGCGGAGTGCTTGGCCACCTTCCACCGTCCACACTCCGGCGTTAGTGTTGCTGCTGCCATCCTCTCCCTCTGCTTCCACCGCCTGTCACGTGGGAGGTGATTACTTCTTGTGTGTGGTTATGGAAGGATTGCCGTTGAAATATGTATAAGAAGAGTGATAACTGCTAAAATGAATTAATATAAGCATAGATTAACTAATAAAAAGATGAATGTAAATAAACCTTTAAGAAATATCGCTGAGTAAAAAGTAAATAACCAATTAGCTAATTCACCATACAACAAACTAACTAGGTAGCCAATCAACTAACCAACGGACTAACTAGCTAACAAACTAATTAATTGATTACATAATGCTTGAATTTTAACCATTACGCACAACTGAAGAAAAACTAATCGTTGATGTAGAAATAAGAAACAGTGAAGATGTCAGTTCGTGTCACTGTGCAAAGAAAATATGATACGCCCTTACATGTGAGGCTTTAACCCCTTCAGTACCATGACACGTTTTCATATTGATTCTGGTTACTATTTGGCCCTTTTATACAGCTTCAGAAACTCATATGAGGATTAAAATAGTAAAGAGTATGGGCCATTAATCTTCTGACCTCCACAGACCCTTCCTAATGTAAATAAAATCGTTTAATCATAACCAAAACTCGTTGTAAAAATGAGTCCCAGTACGTTCAACAGATGATTCTTTTTCGAAATGAAAAATGATGATAATAAAGTTAATAACACTACCACTAATAGCTATTTCAACAACAGCAGCAACAACAACAACAACAATAACAACAACAACAACAACAGCAGGAGCAGCAGCAGCAACAACAACAACAACAACAGTAACAGCCAACTCTCCATCTTCGTGTCAGCTTCGCTCTCCAAAAACTTACTTGGTTACAATATCCTCCCGTGAAAGTGGAGGTGGTGGCGGTGGTGGCTGGCAGGTGGCGCTGGGAGAGTGGGGCTGCGTTGATGGTGGTGGTGGCGGTGGTAGTGTTGACAATGCGGGTGGTGGTGAAGGTGGTGGTGGTGGAGGTGGAGGTGGAGGTAGGAAAGAGAGACATACTCCAAACACCCCCACGACGCCGCTCCTCCAACCTCTCTTGTCCACTTGGCCATCCGCGGCGCCCTCCCCAGATAGTGGCCTCCGCTGCCGCCAGAGACGTTGCGAGGAAGGAAGGGGAAGATTATTGGGTGTCCTCAAGGGGGCTTTCTGTGTCCTCAACGAAGGATAATGAAGGGAGGTGAGGAGAAGGAAAGGAAGATTGTTTCCGTGTTTATTTTTCTCTTTTCTTCCTTTGCGTCTCCAAGGAGAGGCACTTTCGCCACTCCCTGGAGGAGAGATAATGGAAAGAACGATTTTATGTTCTCAAGGAAAAGATAGATAGATAGATAGATAGATAGATAGATAGATAGAGAGAGAGAGAGAGAGAGAGAGAGAGAGAGAGAGAGAGAGAGAGAGAGAGAGAGAGAGAGAGAGAGAGAGAGAGAGAGAGAGGGGGGGAGGGGGGGAAGAAAGGTAGTTTTTCGTACTTCTTTTTTCCTGCGTCTCCAAGGCGAGTTTGTTAAGACTGCCAGGCGTTTTAGAGAAAAGGCAATGTTTTTGTGTACTCAAGGAAGGATAATAAGGAACGAGAGAAAAGAAAAGTGTTTTTTCATAAGTACTTTTCCATTTCTTCTTCTGCGTCTCCAAGGTAAGATTGTTAAGACTGCTTCGCGTTCCAGAGAAAATATAATGATTTTGTGTCCTCTAGGAAGGATAAGAGAAAGCACCTAGACGAAGACAATGGTCGTGTCTGCAACATTTTTCTCCTTCTCTCTCCTTCCATGCGTTCCCAATAATTGTAAAGATAATTGGTGTTCTGGCGTAAGGATAACGAAAGTGTCCTCAAGGAAGAGTGGTGAAAATGGGAAAGAAAAAGGAAAGGAATTATTTTCACGCCCACAAGTCTTTGCTTCTGCTTCCTTCTTATACGAGTCTCTAGGGCAAGATTGTCTCGTGTGCTAAAGATAATTAGAAGGAAAATAGAGAGAAAAGAGAGAAGTGTTATCATTATGACCTCAAGAAGATACGAATTGGTGATATTAAGAAAGATGACGTCATGTCCTCAGGAAAAGATAATAATTTGCCGTCTCTATGTAAATGTTTGCAGTACCTTCAATTATCATGGATCACAGAAGAAAAAGGCTTGGGTTGTGTCATTAGAAAATAAGTTGATAAGGATAAGAATAGATAAACAAATAGATAAATAAAAAGAATAACATGTTTTCTTCAAGATTTATCTAATATTAAAGTGTCCTTAATATCTAAAGATCCGTTCGTTACAGGAATGTTTAATCTTCAACTACAAATGTCTGCAGCTCGACAAGGAGAGGACGTGCCATGAGATGTGCAGGGAGGTTATACTGTAGTGTAGAGGGAGAGAAACTGAGATACCACTGGGCACGTAAAGGTGATGGAGGTGGTGTGGGTGGTGGACAATAGGTAATGATAGATGCAGTGTTGTATACGAGTAATAACTGAAAGTGAACCTGCAGAGCGTGTGGAGACGTGGTGGTGGCGTGTCGTGGGCCCTCATCCGGGCGGGACGGTGCGGGGCGGGCAGGCTGCCTTACCTTTATCGCCGGTCTCCAGGAGCTCCAGGCCGGGCTGGGGCGCCGCCAGGAACTCTTCCTTCGTCATGTGCGTCCTGACCTGTGGCTTTGGCGCAGCCTCTTCCTCCCCCACATCAAGATGGAGGTTGTCGTAGCCCTCCGAGGCGCCCAGCGTCACCCTGAGGGGCCAGGCGGGGCCAGGGCGGTGCAGGGTGGAGGTACTGGCCAGCGTCACCTTCGGCGGCGGCGGGAAGTTGGATCCCGGCTCGGCGGAGGAAGGGCCAGCGTTGTCCGCGAGATTAGGCGAAAGTGTGTAGACGGTGGGCGCTTGGCGTGGGGGCGGCGTGACAGTGGTGGTGGTGGTGGTGAGGGAAACGAAGCGTGAGGAAGTAGGCGTGTACCTGAGGAAGGCGCTGCTGGGGTGCGGAGAGGAGGAGGAGGAAGAGGCGGAGGGGAGGGAGGTGGTGGTGACTGGAGTGTGCGTGGTAAACTTATTCAGCGCCGGATTGTAGGTGGTGTAGGTGGTGACTGTGGGCCCGTGCGTGGTGAGGGTGGCGAGGCCCGGCGAGCGTGTAGTGACCACGGAGGGACGGGTGAGTGTCGTCATCACCCCGGGCCGCGTGGTGGCGGTCAGGCGGCTGCTGAAAGTGCTACCGCCTCGGCCGTACCGAGGGAAGGAGGGCGGGGTGCTGCTGACGGCGAGACTAACAGGCGGCTCGAGTGAAGAGGAAGACGGCGAAGGCACGAAGGAGGAAGACACGGAGGAGGAGGGAGGAGGGGAGCCGGAGATGGTTGGAGGAGAGGCGAAGGATGGGGGCGAGGAGGAAGGCGGAGGGGTGTTGGAGGCAGTGAGGCGAGGAGGAGCGAGCGTGGCCGCGTCTGAGACGAAGGAGAGTGGCGGGAGAGTGTGGCCCGAAGACATGCTGGCGAGATGCTGCATGGGCGTGGTGGTGTACGTGCCGGTGAAGGTGCTGGCGGAGGCGGTGGTGGCGGTGGTGGTGGAGGAGAGGTGCTGAGGGGCCGGGGTGGAGACCAAACCCACGGTGTAGAAGGAGCCGTGGGTGGCCCGCCCGCTCATGGCCGGCACCCACACCTCCGATGGCGACGTCACCCCGGGGCGGGGGCGCCTCCTGCGGTACAGAGTTGAGGTGTCAAGAACTGAGCTCCTCCAGTGTAATGCCGCGGCCCGGGAGGGTGGCGCGACCTGCCGCCTGACGGAAAGAACGGTGAACTGCGGCCTGTGTGTTAGGAGCCGATCGAGGAATGTTAGTTTACAAAGCGGGACGAGTGTTTACAGATGGCACTGCGCCTCTAACGCGGAGAGGTGTGGGAGCCGGCGTGCCAATAGTACTAAGCCTTGCTACTTCGCACACATACACGCTCAATTGCTAGCGAGACGAGGATGAACTCCGTGGCAAAGCGCAAGAACTGCCTATCACCTTTACCCTCACGCCGTGCAGTTCAGGGCGTGCCGAGGCTTGCTGTGCGGAATGCTGTGCAGGCGGCGTGATCTTACTTACGATGAGTCGGTGTTCGTCTCTTTAGGGGGAGCGTCGCGGTCTTGGGGCTTGCCGAGACTTCCTGGGGGTTCAGATTCATTTGGGACGAGTTGGAGTCTCCAGATGGAAGGAGTTCGGGGATCCTTACATTAGCATCGTCACAATCTTTTCTGCCAAAGACTTGACGCCATGATCATACGGCGCCAAATAAACAGTTTATGTGTAAATCAGCGTTAGCGACGCACAGGTAACTCTCACACTTTGGCTCTACCTATCTTAACAATCTCTCCAGTATGTTTAGCCTGACATACTCTCACAGTTGCACACTTGGCCTGTTCGCAGCGCTTGTTTCTTGACTCTGGCTTCCTCAGTTCCTAGGAGGCGGTACAAGGTGGTGCAGAGGCGGCACGCTTTCTAGTCAGCAGGCGGTGCAAGTGTTGTGCGGCACTGAGATGAGATAGCGTCATCTTCCAGGTTGCCTTAGGAATTATTTGGTTACTGCTTGATTGTGCATGTCCTCTAATTGCTATCCTTTGTATTCTAGTTTTTTTTTCTATTGTATGATAGTGAGAAAGAGAGAGAGAGTAACTTCCGTGGAGAATCAAGACCGCTACAGTCAAGCAGACGAAGGAAAAAAAAAAGGGAAGAATTGAGTTTGCTTCGTTGTGTTGTCACCACCGTGTATCCGTCCGTGTCTCCGTCCTTCGCCGCTATAATCGTCTCCTCGCCTCCTGTTGATAAGATATATTGTTTCTATCATATCCTGCCATTATAATAACTTAAGAAAATGAGACCACAAAATTTTAATATTAATGTAACGATAATATTGACATAATATTACCATATTCTATCAGACAGTTAGGATAGCTTAGATTTAGATAGATTAGGTTCGGCTCAGATAAATCAAACAATTGCCATTACACGAACACAAGGAAGTTGGATAACAAAAGGACAACTGATCTATATGTCTACACACAAGGCAGTCATAACAGTGCTGCAATAATAATGGAGTTGAGTTCTAGGTTAGGTTAGGTTAGGTAACTCTGGTTAGTGACTAATCAAATTCATATCACTAAAAGAACATTAGAAAACCAAAACAAACGGAAAGGAAGGAGACAGAAGGAGATAGAATAAAGTGATACCTAAGCTTATCACAAGAACTCACGCCTACTTGACTCAATTGAACAATAAGTCACGCGCTGATTGTAAGGTCATTGTAGTCGCTTGCATCATATCACAGACTGGCGCCTCTATTAGTTACCCAGTCCACTTCTCTTATTCATTAATTTGCCCAATCTCTTAAAAATCTCTAACTTTTTACACGACTTTCATTATTCTCTTAAACAATACTACGGTGATCTAGTTTCCTATGCAGCTTCACCAGAGAGAGAGAGAGAGAGAGAGAGAGAGAGAGAGAGAGAGTAAAAAGAATGAAAAGAAAAGAATTAAGATGCATGTAAAACTATCATATACCTACTATCTTATGCAATATTTGAATCTGTTGAATCCCTACGCAGTTTTAACAATAAGAGAGAGAGAGAGAGAGAGAGAGAGAGAGAGAGAGAGAGAGAGAGAGAGAGAGAGAGAGAGAGAGAGGGTAAGGAGGGAAAGAATCAAGATGCATGCAAAACTATCAAATATCTTCTTTTACTACAATTACTACCATTTTCTTCAATACATGTGTTCAATTGCTAGGCAGTTTCAACAGTAAGAGGGAAGAGTGGAAGAGAGGGAGGGAGATAGCGAGGGAAGGTAAGGAGAGAAAGAACTAAAATACACGCAAAACTATCAAATGTCTTCTTTCACCACAATAGCAACCGTCATACATTACTGCGATCCATCAAATTCTTACGTAGTTTTACCAGTAAGAAGGAAGGGAGGGAGGGAGACAGCGAGGAAGGATAAAGGAGGGAAAGAATTAAGATACATATAATCTGTCTTCTTTTACTATGATCACTACTGTTTTCTACTATACATACATGTGTTAAATTCTGAAGCAGTTTTAACTCTAAGGGGGAACAGAGAAAGGGAGAAAGAGAGGAGGGGTAAAGGAGGGAAAGAATTAATATACACACAAAACTATCTGTCTTCTTTTACTACAGTTACTACCGTCTTCAACATAACTGCGATCTATCAAATTCTTATGTAGTTTCAGCAGTAAGAAGGAAGAGAGGGAGGGGGATAGCGAGGAAGGGTAAGGAGGGAAAGAATGTAAATGTACCTAAATTTATCCCCTGCTTGCTTCGGTATAACAAAGTGTCATGCACTGGTTGTAATATTTTCATTTGTTTCGTCCCACTGTCTGACTGTCTGTGTTACCCTATGGACTTCTAGCATAAATTTTGATGGTAAAAAATATTGATAAGGTTGATGTGTGGCGTGTTGGGTCTATTGTTCTTGTGCATTTTGTCTTTTTAATGTACATATTTCATTATGTTCTTGGTTTTTTTGGTTTGTAAAATATTCATCTACCTACCTCCTATATTCTCTCTCTCTCTCTCTCTCTCTCTCTCTCTCTCTCTCTCTCTCTCTCTGCAAGAACGTCATTTAATTAGTGTGTTTTCCCAACTTTCCAAATTAATCTCCAAAAGTACAATTCGCGTATTACTTAACACACTTATCTACTTATTTTTCTGTCCCTTTGTAAGTGTTCCTTTACAAATAAACCGAGAGGTGGAACTGACGGCTTCATTGCACACACACACACACACACACACACACACACACACACACACACACACACACACACACACATTGATCGAGGAGGAGAGAAAGAAAGAGAAAAAGAGTGTGAATGATTGGTTTGATAAATTACACAGTACACTACAATCGATAAAATAACACTTGGAGAAAGAAAGATATAAAGGTACAAAGATAATAATAATAATAATAATAATAATAAGAATAATAATAATAATAATAATAATAATAAGAAGAAGAAGAAGAAGAAGAAGAAGAAGAAACAGAGGAAAAAGAAGAAAAGGAGAAGGGGAAGGAGGAAGAACAAGAAGAAGAAGAGATAGGTACATACATTATCAACACCACCACTACGCCATTTCTACCTGCGAATCTTCAATCTATTAATACGACTCCTCCTTCTCCTCCTCTTCCTCCTTCTCCTACTCTTGTCATTCCTCCTCTTGCTATTGTGTTGTGTGTCTTACTCTATATACTATTACTATTACTATTACTACTGATACTATTACTGGAACTTATACAAATACCATTGAATATAACTACTTCTTTGTTGTCTTCGTATTAAAACTACCTCTACTACTACTACTTCTATTACTACTACTTCTACTACTACTACTGCTACTGCTATAGTGATAATAACAACACCAACAGCAGCAAAGATAAAAGTAACACCACCGTCGCCACCACAGCCACTGCCACTCTACAAACAAACGCACCACGAACACGTACAGAACACGTCGCGTCTGTCGTCCGTTCGTCACTGACCTGAGCCTGAGGGTGTGGCGTTCAGGACTCCCCGTGGCTAACTGACTCTGCCCTCTGACAACTTCACCCTCCCTCCCTCACCTTCCTCCCTCCCTCCCTTCCCTTCCTCCCTCCCTTCCTGCTTCCCTCGTTTCCTCCTCCTTGCTCCACCACCTGCCTCCCCTCACACCTCACCCCTCCCATCACTCCCCTACCTTACCTAGTGATGGGGGGAGCGAGGGAGGAAGGGGAGGTATGGGAAGGGGCGCGGTAATGATGCATGCACAACACAACACATTACCACCGCCCTTTCCCGCCCCCCACCCACCTCCCTGCCCAGTACAGCTTATCAGTGGGGATGGTAGCAAGGCAGAGGGGTGTAGGCGGGGTGTAGGAGGGTGTTATAGGTTTGTGGGTGTGGTGGGCGGCCTGTCCCACGTCCGTATCTAATTGGAGGTGGCTGCAGGGGTGTGGGCGGGATGGGCGGGGTGGGCGGCAGGGCAGGAGGAGTCATTAAGAGGCGCCCCACCTCGTTATCCTCCCTCCGGCTCGTCTTATGGCCCCGCCCTGACCTCTTTCCCGTCTGATGAGACAGTCGCGCATTTTAGACGCCGCAGAGTTGGCCGCAGACATTCGCCGGCGCTAATATTTACGGCAGCCAAAGGTGGAGTGTCGTGCGGGCTTGGGTGTGGTCGCTTCTCCTAGATAACACGACTGAACCCATCATTTGAAGTTTTCTGTGAGCAGCCGGTGCACTAGGCCGCCTCCCTACGCCCCACCCTGCTCTCCTCCCCACACATGAAACATAAAAACATCAATACTATACAAATTGGTTCACACTGAAAGCTCGGTGGAGGATGGACGGTCTCAGGGCTGTATGATGGGTGGCAGGGACGGTTTGTTGACAGAGGAGTCATGCTACACTACCTGGGGTTAATCCATCTACTCACTCTTGCTATTCTCTACTCCAGAAAGCCCCATGAAATTCTTAACCATATTTTTTTCCATCCCAATGCTTTATCTTGGCCACTGAAGTCTCCATTGGAAGCTCTCTGGTCTTTTTATAGGCGTTTTCATAATTCTTAGGCCATTCGCGACTCCTAAAACTCCCCATGCAATTTTCCGCACTGTCAGACACTCTAGGCTCGCATCTGACTGTTTTCCAGGGTCTAAAAAGGCGTTCATTCGGGTTTCTGTGTTTTCCAGTTGGCGTTGAAGAAACCTTACTAAACTATCATTAAAATTATGAAAATACTTCACAGTTCCATTAGATTCCATTAGAGCAGGGAAAACGTAGCAGAGATAAAGCATGGAGATGTTTAAGAAAAGGAGCCTTGAGGAAAACGTCACGAGAGTTGCATTCTTGTACTATCTTCAAACGTTTCAGCTTCCTCAGTGTGTCCTGCACCTTGGCTCCACGCCAAGCTGTCCTACCACACTTAATAATCAAAATGGCGTTCTTCTCAAATAAGATCTAAAGTACTTGTCTAATTCTGTCTAATCAAACCTTTCCGCTCCTCTTTGTTGCCCTTGGCTAGTATCCTCTTATACAAAAAAAGAGTCCCACATCACAGCCAGCCGTTCTTCCCTTCACCAGCGTCTCTTTCCTCTATTAAGTTACCTAACCTCGATTAACTACTGCCAACAATGTGAGGGTTTCCAAGGGAGCTGTCATGATTCTATAGATAGTGATACTTA
This sequence comes from Portunus trituberculatus, assembly GCF_017591435.1. Taxonomy (NCBI): domain Eukaryota; kingdom Metazoa; phylum Arthropoda; class Malacostraca; order Decapoda; family Portunidae; genus Portunus; species Portunus trituberculatus. The sequence goes on from NC_059286.1 coordinate 14,681,729, forward strand.
ACCTCTTCAGTACCAGAACGTGATTCATATTTATTCTGCTTACTGTATGGTGATTTCGTATAACTTCAAAAGCTTACGTGAGGAATTAAAGGAGTGAAGACTCTGCCATTAATCTTCTCTCTTCTCTTAATCCTCCATAGACCCTTCCTAATGTAAATAAAATCGTCTAATCACATAAAAAAGAAAAATCACGATAAAGATGCGTTCCAGTACTGAAGGGGTTGTCATGTACCATTAATGGTAAAAACACGCATGCAGACTCATGGACTATCATTGTGGCCTCTGAGAAGTAGTCATAATGAAATAGCAAAGCGTTTCAAATCACGGGCCATGTGATCGATAGATTATGACAAGTAGTGTTGCTGTAGTACCAAAGATGAAAGACAAATAATCTATAATTCTTCATTGTTGTGTCTAACTTTTGGACTATCGATGAAAGAGAAATATAATCTATGAATTTTCACCATTATTTGAAACTTTTGAATTACCATTATGTATGTTTCCAAAATCAAATAAATAAATTAATATACAGATAACATTAAGTAACGCGTGGTACCTTTACCTGTAAATAAATATATATATAAAAAGACGAATGATACCCAAATAAAACTAAACAAACTTAAGATAAAATAAGATGGTTATGATATCACCTATCCGCTTCACCTTAATTTCTTTTCTGTTCATTCATTATTTTATCTTTTCTTTTTTTCTTTTTTTTCAGAAGAGTTTAAAGGTTTGAGAGGCACAAGAGCGGGTCACTAAACTGGTCTTGGCGTCACGAGGTCCTCCCCCCGCCAGCCCTTTCCTTCCTTCCTTTCATTTATGCAGCAGCCACTTTTGTATTCTTCGTATTCTCTTCCTTATCTCCATTCCTTCTTCGTTCTTATTCCTTATCTTTTCTCATCATACGTACTTTTCTGCCCATCTGTGAGTCTTTTTTTCTTCTCATTATCTTCTAGGCAATTTCGTGTCATTTATCTTTGTCGCCATTCTTTCCTCGTTCTTATTTCTTATCTTTTTTTATCATATTACAAGTACTTTCCTACCCCTTTGAGGGTCTCATTATTTTCTTTTTCTCATGTTTTCTACTTTCTTTTTTCTTTTCTTAGACACGATCTTTTTCTTTTTGTTTCTTTTTCGCCCTTTTCTTTCTCTCTGCTTTCTCATCTTTGCTTCTTCTCTTACTATGAATTTTGCGATCTTAATTTTCATATCTTCTATTTCCTTTCTTTTCTGAGGCACGATCTTTCTTGTTCTTCTTCTTGTTCTTGTTCTTCTTCTTCTTCTTCTTCTTCTTCTCTTGCTCCATATCTTATCTTACACATGGTCAGTTTCCTGTTGCGTGGCAAAGAAAGAAAGAGACAGACAGTGAAGAAAGTTGCCTAGTCACATTATGTAACTGATGTTCAAGCGTAAATTTTCTTTAATGTTGTGGCGAAATTTTTCTTCCCACGTCTCTGCAACGGAAAAGATCATTAATTCAAGTTAAGGGGAACAGATTGGCCTGTCGATTTTTATTTTAGCTCTTTCTTCTTCTTCTTCTTCTTTTCTTCTTCTTCTTCTTCTTCTTCTTCTTCTTCTTCTTCTTCTTCTGTCTTCTTATTTGTGTTAACTTCATTCTGTTTCCGATTTCTTACTTTTTTTTATTTTCTCTTATTTCCAATGTTTTCTTCTTCTTCTTTAGTTCCTCGGTTTTTTATTATCTCATTATCCGTCTTCATCTTTTTGTTGTCTCTTTTTTCTTGTCCTCTCTTTTTTTTTCTCGTCTTTCTTCGCTTTACTCTTCTTGTATTGTATTTTCTTCCTGTTACAATCCACTCGTGTTTTTGTCATCTTTCTTTTCTATAACGGCTTTACTAGAATTTCCTTCCTTTCTGCTTCTCTCTTCACCTTTCCACGATCTTCAAATCTCAGGTACCCTCAACCACTCGTATTTTTGTCAGTTTTACTCTCTATAACTGGTTTACTAGTATGTCCTTCCTTTCTACTTCTCTCTTCACCCTTTCTTCAAGTCTCAGGCAGCCTCAACTTCTTCTGCAGTGAGTTCTCCTGTTCCAGTGTACACATCAGAGCGGCCTTGACCACATCCAGCCAGCCAGCCCGCCCTCTGAGCCACGGGGGTAAAAAGACTTGTTCTATTGAGCCATGTTAATCTTTCACTCGCCCTTTTGTGTTACTTATGCATTCCGTGGACGGTGCCTCTCTTTTTCTCCCTCTCTCCCTCCCTCTCTCCCTCCCTCTCTCTCTCTCTTTCTCTGATAGGGTTCTGTTAGTGCATTCAATATACCTTAAATCGATAGGGTTTGGCTGGTTCGGTCTCGGCTGACTGCCAATAGAATCTATTTATTGGGTTCATGTGGTTCTTGTTTCTTTTGGAGAGTTTTGTTATTGCTGTTTTTTTTGTTTTTTGTTTTTTAGCTTATCATAGCACGTAATACATGTTCATTTTATTCATTTCTATAGCTCAACTGTATTTAATTATGGTTATTATTGCAGTTGCTAAGTGGTGACGATAGTAACGCTGGTAATGATGATAATAATTATGAAAATAACAACAATAATAATAATAACAATAACAATAATAATGACAATAATAATAATAATAATAATAATAATAATAATAATAATAATAATAATAATAATATTACTATAACAACTACTTTTACTACCATCACCACCACCTTTACCACCACCACCACCACTACTACCGTTATCACTACGATATATTAATCACAATAGTCACCATAATTAGATGTAAGCGATACAATTACATAAATTAATATATATTACTTGTTATCAGACATCGCTATTGCTCCAACAGAAAGTAGAAATAAAACTAAATCATCTATACCTATCCTTTATTTATTTATTTTTTTTATTTAACTTTTTTGATAATTCTATATTGCTACTTTAATGATAAGTTTTATGGAAACAGTCCACTAGGCAAAGAATAATAAATAGATAAATTAATAATAAGTAAATTGAAATAAAACAGATAAGTTGAAAATTGAATAAACTGCTAAAAAAGAGGACAACAAAAATATACAAAATAAGATGAAAATTAAACTAAAAAGTAACGAAAAGTGAAATGACATACGTAACATATCTCTTGTAACCCACACCAAACTCCACCACTTGTGTTTGTATTTCACTCCCATTGCTGTGCCCTCACTACTCACACAGGCAGGAGAGTGACGCAGCAGTAGCAACACGTGCAGAAACCAACACATATTGAACACAGCACACGTAACATTAAGAAAACTAAACGAATAATAAGAAAAATACAGTTTATCGACTTGTCTTCAGTTTTCGCTCATTTTCGTATGGTGTTCGATACTCCGACACCTTGATGGCCCATTTCGCAGCCCCGCGGGACCGACGGGATAGCCTTTAGTGGTCCTCGGGCCGCGGCGCTTCCCCCCATGTCATGAGTCTCTGGAGATGTGAGGGAAGGATGGTGTTGCTAGCGATCCATGGTGTTGGTATTTCGTGAGCACCTGATTCAGATTTTTTTTACGAATAAGCCAGTTTTAAGATTTTTCGCGAATGAGAGAGGAGGATTCTGTGCCTAGCTTTGGTACACCGTGTTGGCTTCTAAGATTTTCCTTGAATGAAAGAATGAACGTGTTACTACCTCTTGTACTGTACCTCATGCACTCCTAACTCAGATTTTTCCACGAATGAAGAAAGATGTTAATTGCTCATTTTGGTGCTACTTCGCGGGCTTCTATCTGATTTTCCTTGAATGAGATAGAAGGAACGTGTTGCTGGCAGTTGCACCTCGTGAAATACTGCCTTCAGATTTTCCGCTTGCTTTGGTGTACCAAGCGAGGGCCAATTTTCAGATTTTCCATGAATGAGAGATGGATCGCGTTGTGAGTTTTGATGTTTCGTGACTTCTGATTTCAGCCTGTTTTGTATGTTTCTTCATTTGATGCGCAATGATATGGATGGGTATGCACTATTAGAAGAGCTGCCACATGTAGGGTTACTGCTTCATGCAGCTTCCCGCACCTAAAACATGACCATTATTCTGCAGCTGAACTTGAGGTACGGCAGAACGTGCTGAACAATTAAGAACCTACATGGCACCAATATGCTGCAGTTATATTATCGGATTTATATCATATCATGATATATATTATTAAATGTTTTCCTGGGCAAAAGGGAAAGAGGAGTAAAATTCCTTCTTTTAAGGCCGGTTCACACGTGCCAATTTGCGACTGATATTTTACGTAGGTAGAGTTTCCAACTCACAATCATTGCCCAGCGACTGTAGAAAGCAGTCATAAAACAAGACTGTGTTGGTCTTGCTAGTCGATTTGCAACTTTATTTACGTCGTGACGTCACGGAGTAAGCTTTGAAAATGTGGTCTCCAGATAGAGAAGATGTTAGAGTTGGTGAGGGTAAAGGACACATCTGGGACCCCAGAAATGAATTATACAGAAAAAAAAAAAAAAAAGCTTGCGCAAGTTGTAGTTCGACGAAATAGCTGCCACTCTACAAGAACTGTCTCCCTCAATGTAGGGTGTTGTTGGAGGTGAGGATTGAAGAATGTAAGAATTTAATTTGATCGCAATTGTGCATAGTCTTCTTAAGATTAACAATTATCTTATGAGAAATGTAGGGTGTCAGGATCTTCCAAGCTCAGCTCAGGTAAAAGAGTGTGGTAGAAACTCCTTTCTTTCCTTCTACTTAGCCAGGGACGTATCCACAAGCATTTTTTTTTTTTCTGCTGATTCTTCCGGTACGTCAAAAGAAGACCAACCACAGCTTCAGCATCGTCACTGGAGGAAGACATCTTTGCAGGTAGCTGTTTGTTTACATTTACTTCCCGCCATGGCGCCAACTAGTCGATACTTTCCAGGCGCTCTGTCTGACACTTTCCGACTAGAAGTGATGAGTCGGAAATTCTATGTACGTAAAATATCAGTCGCAAATTGGCACGTGTGAACCCTCCTTTAACTATACCATTAGATACATGAAAATATAATAGTTACACCTCAAAATAATGGAAGTAAAATATATTTTCTAGAATAGACAAGACGGATTCCTTACCTGTCTCTTACTTTCTGCAACAAACATAAAAAATAGGTGGGGAGGGGGAAGCTGCAAGATGCCATGAGGCTGACGTGTTGTAGTCCCTGTATGAAACACACATCTATTTCTATACAGTTATTCTTATCCTGCGTGTTCAGTGTCTCTAAGATAGCTTGTAACAATGGTGGTGTTGCTGCACTGCTGCAGGGACACCTGCAATGACTCGACAAACTCCAATAGGTAACCATGCAGTTATTGAAGGACGCTCTTTTACATGACCATGGCGACATAACCCTGTTGTAGGACATGGGGACATTCTGCCGACAGTTTTGCAACTACAGAGCACAAAGACTTCACTATTACCGTCAACTAACTAAGGGCAGTCTCAGCAGAGCCACCACTAGCACTGGAAGTTCGAGCCTCTGTGTACACACAACGCCGATTCCACGAATGACATTAAAAACTGTCTCACACAGGCCTAAGCATGACAGGCTTGAGTGACACCATAGATGATATGTCACAGCCAATACTATCTTGACCTTTTTTAGTCTAATAAAAAAATTATACGGAAGATCGCCTCAAGGGTGTGCTACGGATTCGTCAAAAAATGGTATTAGTTTTGTATCTGAAATCTTCGAAGCAAAAACGCCAAAATCTTGATGACAAAAGCACACACACCATCGTAGTAAAAAAAAAAAAAAAAAAATTCCCTAAGTCTGCCTTTTACTTATAATCTAAACTTCAAACTTCAAATTAATTTCTAGTTAAAGCAGCCTCTATGAAGTCATTGTCTCTCTCTCTCTCTCTCTCTCTCTCTCTCTCTGCGTCATCTCTGCCAGTTCTTCTCATCCCCTTCTTTGCAGCTGCTACCTTTGTAGCTACAGCTGGCAGAGGCATCATCCCTTCATGTATGGCAAATGCTTCACATGTATTGGGGATTCCATTCATACTACACAATAGCTGACTTACCATTAGGCAGCGGTTGCCTAGGGTCCCGAGTTTCTTCGGGCCCCATGAAACTCCTCATACACTTATGGTTAATAGAGGTTTTATTATTTGCACACATTATTTATGTTTTTTATTAAAATCCATTTGCTAAAATGCCAGCAGAAAGGTTATCCTTTCAAGTGTGTCTCGGGGGCCCCCTTCAGTCCCCATTATATTGGATTAGGTGTGGGGGGACCCCATGCCTACCTTTACCTAGGGCCCCCAAATTCCTACTGGTACTTCATTTTCAGACGGTGAAATCAACTCCCCTCATCTGACTATCTTCAGCCTTTCTCATATTCCCACAATGTTGCTCCTTTAGCTAACTTCTACCAATGTTTTCACTCTAACTGCATGCCTTTCCTCTCCTCTGGCCTTAATAAACAAAATTTTTTTTACTTTCTCACATCCATATTCTGTCCACCACTCTAATGCAAGACTTAATCAGCATTCTTAATCATTCATTCCTTTTTCTAGTAAACTCTGGAACTCCCTCCTTGCTTCCTATGACTTGAACTCTTTCAAGAGGATGGTTTCAAGTCACTTGTTCTCCATCGCAGGTATACACGAACATAAGAACACAAGAAGCCATTCACATACACCGCGTAGTGTAGTGGTTAGCAGGTTCACAACCAAGAGGGTCCAGGTTTGAGTCCCGGGAAGTGACGAGGCAAATGGGTAAGCCTCTTAATGTGTGGCCCCTGTTCACCTAGCAGTAAATAGGTACGGGATGTAACTCGAGGGGTTGTAGCCTCGCTTTCCTGGTGTGTGGAGTGTGGTGTGGTCTCAGTCCTACCCAAAGATCGGTCTATGAGCTCTGAGCTCGCTCCGTAATGGAGAAGGCTGGCTGACTGACCAGCAGATGAACGTGGTGAATTACATGGTAGTCCATGTATGAAACTTACTTATATCCATCTACAGTATATCTTCATCTTCCACAGATTTATCTGATCTCTTAAAGGTTTCTATAAGTAGAAATAAAAGACAAGTTCAAACAATTCATAAAATTATACACATACATATCTATGTAACATTTGTGCATTGGTCTTCACTGGATAGCCTCAACAGGAGTTCCTTGCACGGGCTTCCGTGGCAGGACCCAACCATTAAGACTCCACACAGAGTCAAAATCTGTCACACGTATGTTACAAATTATTTAGTAAAAGGCTTCGGGGGAGAACTGGAAAGGATAGCCTAAATATATATATATGTATATATATATATATATATATGTATATAATAACATTTTTTTGTCATATTATTATGGCTTCTCATCACCATATTTTGTCCAGGTTTCTTTGTCTCATGGTAATGGAAACCTTTACGTGTCATTGATGGATGAGTAAAATAAAAATATTAAAAAAATGTTGTCCCCATTTTTTGTGCTCCCAAGACACGCGTACAGATAATCATACATGAACGCGTACAGGTAATATACATGAATCAGTATAATACAGCATCACACTATGAACAATCCAGTGCAACACAAGAACACACACACACACACACACACACACACACACACACACACACACACACACACACACACACAGTTTAAAAATTTTTTTCAAATCCACCTCAATTCTTTATCATCAACACCAAACATAACACTTTACAAACCATTTGTCTTTTTTCATATTATCATCAGTTTATTCTATTTCTTGGATATCACAAGTCTCTGACAGTTACAATAATAATAATAATAATAATAATAGTACTATAATAATAATAATAATAATAATAATAATAATAATAATAATAATAATAATAATAACAACTAATGCATTTCTCAAGTGGGAATGTGCTGTGTGGAGAGAGCTGTGTGTACTTGTGCATATGTGTGTAGCCTATGTGCATTAAAGTATACTGTATGGCAGCATTGCACATCATTCTCTCTCTCTTTCGCACAGTCTAAAATAACAAATAGAACAGTTAACAAAGTCCTATTAGCTTGTCACTTGGCTGGAGCTCACACTGTATTTAAGGCTTTCACCAAGAGCAGTTACCGTCCTTGAGTAAGAGGCAGGGGTCACTGTGTGGTGTGTCTTATCAGGGCAAACTATGTGACCTAGCTATCTTCAGGAGGGTAAAGCTGGTCATCATTTAGTCCTTGTGATCTGTAAGACTGACGGATCTCACACACACACACACACACACACACACACACACACACACACACACACACACACACACACATTAGCACTCAAATTCATGGTTATCAGTGTTTTCCACATTAATACCTTTTTGAACACATTTAATTCATCTATGTATGTAATAAACATACACATATATATATACTGGCACTCGAAAGTCATGGTTATCAATGAATTCTGGATTAATATCTCTAAGAACACAAATAATCCATCCATGTATCTATGTATGTGAACACACACACACATATACACACACACACACACACTGTGTAGTGTAGTGGTTAGCATACTTGGGTCACAAACAAGAGGGCCCGGGTTCGAGTCCAGAGTGCAGCAAGCCTCTTATTGTGTAATCCCTGTTCACCTCGCAGCAAACAGGTATGGGATGTAATTCGAGGGGTTGTGGCCTCACTTTCCTGGTGTGTGATGTGTGGTGTGGTCTTAGTCCTACTCAAAGATTGGTGTATGAGCTCTGAGCTCACTCCGCAAAGGAGAAGGCTGGCTGGGTGACCAGCAGGCGACCATGAATAATAACACACACACACACACACACACACACACACACACACACACACAATTATTCCTCTACATCAAGTGGTAGAAACATCATAATACTGCTCTGGTGACCATCCCATTGCAATATTTGTGTGGTTTGGTCTTCACCCTTTTACTACTAAGGCTTCAATATGCTGTGGTGGAAGTTTAAGACATCAGTGACAGCAAATATAATTAAAAGGAATGATTGTTCAAGTTTCTCTGAGCCTCTACTTTTATCACTATTCAGGGATGGTCCACAAGACTGTCCCTTTCCACTATGGGCTGACAGGCTTAAGAGTGGGAGTGATGTACAGGCAACCCCCGCTTAACGAAGGTTCACACAACGAAATTTCGCTACAACGAAGGTTTAATTTTACTACTATCTGCTCGATTAATGAACACCAAACTCACTTTAACAAAGTTTTATTCAGGTAATTTTTTCCAAGTTTGAAAGCACCGCCGTATCACGCAAGCCGACAGGATTTTGAATACACCAGCACCTCTCGTGGACAACACGCACCACTCACTCCCCCTATTCAAAACAATAACAGCATCAGCAGCAGTTTGTCTTCCCTTGCTCAACTTACCACCAAAACGCCCTGCAATGTCGCCTAGCGTTGCTAAGAAGACCAGGAAGTCTCTTACTCTCGAAGTGAAGCTGGATATTATTCACAGACACGAGAGATGCCAGAAAACTAATAGCTTTGCTCCCCACCATCTTGACTCCATCTACTGTCTCTACTATTTTCAAGTCAGCAGACTCTATTAAGAAGGTTGGTGAGACCGTATCTTCCTTGCAAGCTAAAAGAACCACCTGAACTCATGACTCTACAATGGATAAAATGGAAAGCCTTGTGGAAATGTGGTACATAAGTTTTGTATGTGATACAATGATGCGCCCTTTGTTTACATTCCACAGGTTGCCGGTTAGTGTCTTTCCCGTTTCACTCTCCCTCCTTCATAAATTTAAGATCATCAATATTATAAAGATACGTACATACATACATTAGTGTACATTATAATGACTTAAATTAAACTGCCTAAATGTTTAACTTCATAATTTTTACTCTCCTTAAACCTTTCACTGTAGGTACCATGATGCACTCTCGTTTTGTTTACTCTCAGTGGAAGTTCAAGTCAGGGGTTAAACTTGTTATAATCGGTTCGCTTAATGAAGTTTCGCTTAACGAAGGGTTTTTTAGGAACGTAACCCCTTCGTTAAGCGGGGTTGCCTGTATTTATTTACCTGTGTGCATGTGTGTGTGTGTGTGTATGGTGGTTTCTGGGATACCCCTGTGTAGGATTGCCAGCCTGGTTCATAGATAGAAAGATGAGATATTGTAATAATATTCACAGATGTTGTATTGCCATTAGCAGCCAGAGGGTTAATAATGTACCTGTTGTGACCTTTGATTTGGATACCTGATGAATATGCAAAACAATTATCGTGACATGAAGAAAAGTATTTCGACGTCTCAGATTCTTAGCTCCTGATAAAAGAAAATAGACTAACAATGTAATTAATTAATTAATTACATTGTGATATCTGTTGTGACGTGAAACTTAGCTTTGGTTTATAGACAAGTATAGCATTTCCCCCTTTTTTAGACATGAATATAGTTTAACATGTTTGAGCATTGTTCATGTATTGTGCTTTACATAAAACATTCTTCAAATGAAAAAAAAAAAAAAAAAAAAAGTAGAAAATCATTAAATATGCCAGTGACATCTTACACTGGAACAAAAAATAAACAGAAATAAATATGAATGATGACAAAAAACAGTCACCATCAAGAGTTTACATTACACACACACACTTCTTTATACTGTGACCTGTATTACTGTGGTCCAGACAAGCATAGATGAACGGAGAGCAAGTGACAAGAGAACACTATCTTAGATCACATTCCCAGCCACCTTGCATCTTCCCTTACAATAGCAAATGACTAAAAACTAACTATTTGCTTCATTGTCAACATTTTATATGACTATTTTTCTTTATATTTGTATTAACCTTCTATATCACATTCATGGTCCATCTTTTCCTTTCCCTTCACCTTATGGATAAAAAATGTGGATTTGCACTAAATATGAGAAAAAAAAAGTCTGATTTCCACATCACATTCCTGACTGATTGACCAACTGACTGACTGATACCTGGTTGATAAGATGACTCATTGACTAACTTGAGTAACTGACTGACTACCTGAATTAGCATCTGACTGACTAACTGGCTAACAGACTGACTGAATAACCAACTGACTGGATTACCTAACTGACTGCCTGCCTGACATTGCAGTTCCTCTTAATACCTGGCTGGACTAGAAAACACCTTTGCAAAGCTAAAGACAACAGATTCAGTTGCTGTTGTACCTGTCTGCATTTCCCTGTATCTGTACCTCACTGCATTTCCATCCTCCCTTGTCTAACATTTTGTGTGTTTTCTCTCAATGAAAGAAACAACGCTACATATGATACAGCAAGATGAAAAATGACGAGAGAATTAAAAAGAGAGAGCACTGAATGACTATTACATACTAGTTTTCTCTTTCAGCATTTTTGTATATTTAGCTAAAGACATACTATATAGATACACACTCACAGTCACACTCAAACACTTGTACACACACACACTCACTCGTAAACAAAACCCATTTCTATGGTACTGTTGTGTGTGCATGCAAAATTACATGAGGAAATTAAAGAATACATACCAAATACTGATTATTATGGGGCAAATCTTGAATAAATGAGGGAACACAGGTCTTACAACACCTAAGGAATACCACTTGGCTATGAGGGGAGATCTCCATGCAACATATAACATTGCTTTGGCTTTCTTATATCAGTTATAGACGCCTGGTACAGAAAAAGACCACAAATGATTGTAACAATGTGCAATGTCAAAGGGAAATGAAATCTATGGTTCATTTGTGTGCTAATGCCACCGCCACCACTCCCAAAGCTCGTGTTGTTTGTACATAATAAAGATCGTCATGGTTGCACTTTTTTCCTATTTGATGCTTCAATTTTTTGCTGCATTGTAGTTTTGTTTTGTCTCATCTCTCTGTTTCTTTCTCTAGTGTGTTTTATTTTAATTCCTATTTTTGTCACATTCTTTATGGTATGACATCTCTTTTTCTCATAAACATTCAATCATATTATGCTTTCACACTCTATACAGTTCCTCATTCTCTGTAGTTTCATGTTTCTCTTATACATCTTTCCCAGACTGCATTCTCTATCACCTATACAATATCTGAATCTCTGCAGCATATCTGTATCAGAAATTTTGAATTATGCTGCCATTGCACTGTCATTTCCCTGTTATAATGATTATACCTTTCTATTAAACTTTTTTTTTTTTTTGGATTATGCACATCTTGTTTTGACATTAGTTTGTTCTTGTGCAACATTTTTATTTCTGTAATAATATTTCTCCATTAATTTCCTTGCATTATGCTGTCCATTGTACTTTTATTTCCTCCCTCTCTTATCCCTGCAAGCCTTACTACATTCCCTCTAAACTCACGAGACAAATCACTAATGCATGTCAAACTTAACACTTGTATAATCAACCTATTGACCTCTTCACCTCATGTATGCAAACTCACTCACTATAACAGTAGTATAAACGTTTTTGTTTTGGCTTTTTTTTAGAACACATGTACTCCTTATACTGCAACTTACATGTATATATGTACTTGGTATAATATTCATGTAAAAAAGTGAAAAAACTGGGTGGGAAGAAGAGCAACGCTATGAAACTAAAGCATCTTGTGAGGTTCCATGAGATCAAACTTCATGAAACGTTACAGTCCTGTTGTGACGTTTCGCTATTTTACTTTTGTCAGGCAGTTTACACAAGGAGAGAGAGAGAGAGAGAGAGAGAGAGAGAGAGAGAGAGAGAGAGAGAGAGAGAGAGAGAGAGAGAGAGAGAGAGAGAGAGAGAGAGAGAGAGAGAGAGAGAGAGAGAGAGAGAGAGAGAGAGAGAGAGAGAGAGAGAGAGAGAGAGAGAGAGAGAGAGAGAGAGAGAGAGAGAGAGAGAGAGAGAGAGAGAGAGAGAGAGAGAGAGAGAGAGAGAGAGAGAGAGAGAGAGAGAGAGACAGGGTCAGCCTCAGTCCCTGTATAAAAAGTATTAATTAGAAGTATAGGAGGATTACTGAAAGTGAAAGAATATTTGAGTAGAAAAGGTTAAGATAGTAGTAGTAGTAGTAGTAGTAGTAGTAGTAGTAGTAGTAGTAGTAGTAGTAGTAGTAGTAGTAGTAAAAAGGGAAGATGACAAATCTAGCCAGTGAACCTCTTAGCTATCTTTCTTAACACTTTCATCCTCCTCCTCCTCCTTCTCTTTCTCCTCTTCACAGTGAACACCTAGGTGAACATCAAGAGAAGGAAGGGAGGAAGGAAGGAAGGCTCACAGAATAATACCATTAAGCCTCTTGTGCATCAAAGACATGAAAAAGAGGAGAAGAAAAGAGGCAGAGACAGTGACAGAGATATGAAAATATACATAACCAGAAAATAAACAGCCATGGGGAGGAAGAACTACACTCATAATACTATATAGCCCTCCCATTGGCTTCATATTTAAAGTGCGTGGTGCATGGTGGAGGAAGGGACATGTCACACCACTGCACTGTCTGAATACTGGAGGAGGCGGAAACAGGCAGATACAGCACGGGGATATGCTCTGGGGTTAGGCTGGGACTGACGGGAGGAGCAGCAGAGGATCCAGCCGGGCGAGGAGTGAGGGTGTCTGGTTGGGGGTGCCATGTGAGCAGTAATGCACCAGGTGGCAGTAGTGGTAGTGGTGGAAGGGGTGTTGGTGTCAGCAGCATGGCACTGTTATAGAGCCAGTAAGGTTCTGATGTGCTTTGGTGTGCTGTCATCATTCAGATGCTTCGTGGTGTATCTGGAAAGTGCTTTTTTGGTTAGTGGTTTATTTAGGTGACAGGGTTTTTATTTGTCTAAAGGTAATACAGAGAAAAGGTCAAATTTAAGTTGCTTTCTTCCTTCACCGTACAGGCATTTGATGGTGTGTCTACAAAGACAGGTTTTCTTATGTAGGCCTTAGGAAAAAATTCTGTGTGGCTGAGCTCACCTGAGTGCATTGAGAAGGTTTTCTGAGCTGGAGGCTGGCTGGTCCTTGAGAACCTTGACACACCCCTTCACCTGCAGAACACAACAGTACACAAATTGGAGGTATGCTAATGCACACACACACACACACACACACACACACACACACACACACACACACACACACACACACACACACAGCATAGTGTAGTGGTTAGCATGCTCGGGTCAAATTCAAGAGGCCTGGGTTCGAGTCCCGGGCGCAGCGAGACAAATGGGCAAGCTTCTTAATGTGTAGCCCCTGTTCACCTAATAGTAAATAGGTACAGGATGTAACTCGAAGGGTTGCAGCCTCACTGTCCTGTTGTGTGTGGAGTGTGATGTGGTCTCAGTCCTACCTAAAGATTGGTCAGTATAAGATCTGAGCTCTTTCCGTAGGGAAAAGGCTGACTAGGTGACCAACAGGTGACCGTGGTGAATAATCACACACACACACACACACACACACACACACACACACACACACACACACACACACACACACACGGCCCGGTAGCTCAGTGGTTAGAGCGCTGGCTTCACAAGCCAGATAACCGGGTTCGATTCCCCGGCCGGGTGGAGATATTTGGGTGTGTCTCCTTTCACGTGTAGCCCCTGTTCACCTAGCAGTGAGTAGGTATGGGATGTAAATCGAGGAGTTGTGACCTTGTTGTCCCGGTGTGTGGTGTGTGCCTGGTCTCAGACCTATCCCAAGATCGGAAATAATGAGCTCTGAGCTCGCTCCGTAGGGTAACGTCTGGCTGTCTCGTCAGAGACTGCAGCAGATCAAACAGTGAATACACACCAGGCTCAGCAAGGCAAATGGGTGGGCCTCTTATTGTGAGGCACCTGTTCATTAAGTAACAAGTAAGTACAGGATGTAACAAAAGTGGTTGTGGCTTCACTGTTCCAGTGTGTGGTGTGTGAATGGTCTGAGTCCTACACAAAGGTTGGTCGGTTTGACCTCTGAGTTCTTTTTGTACACTAGCTGGGTGAACAGTAGACAGCCATAGATAAATGAATGACACAAATAAATACAGGTTTTCCTGATGCACTTAGAAATAAACACAGTTTTCCTGATGCACCAATCAACTAATGAAATTCACTGACTGAAGTAGTTGTGTGTGCAAGGAGCACTCATAGCTTTTAATGATAAATGTGAAAAATTAACTTTAAAACTGAAAGAAAGTACGATAAAATATGAGAACATAAAGATACATGAAACAAGCTACCATGAATCTGATAAAAGTGGAAAAGCAACACTCACATCAATGGTGGAGGCTCTGGCAAATGCTCCTGTAGGGTGGACGTGATCGTACAAAATGATGAGGGCCACCATCACACGCAGGATGAAGAGATGCGTCTCCTCCCGACGAAACCGTGCTATCAACTCTCTGCAAGCCAGTACCATCATTATTATTGCTTTATTCAACTATTTCATTACCTTGTCTTATTTATCAATTCCCTGCAAGCCAGTACCATTATCATCATTATTACTTTATTCAACCTTTCATTAGCTTACCTATCAATTCCCTACAAGCCAGTACCATCATTATCATTGGTTCACTCAACCCTTCACTACCTTTCTTATCTCATTGGCTGCATAGTATGTTTTTAGAGTGAAATGGTTCCTCACATGGGTACAAAGAAAATGTTTTCCTTTGTTATGATTCATGAATTGAAAAATGTTTTCTCTCCTAGATACAAAAAACAATTTTAGATATTTTGTCCTTTTCTCTGATTAGTGATTTTTTCCCATGACTGCAAATATATGTGAAAAATAGCAAGGAAAAAATCATTCACTAATTTTGATTAATCCACATTGACAAACAAAGGCAAGTGAGGATGCAAACAAAATCAAATAAAAGCCATCAAATTACCCAATAATGATAACAATGACATATCCAGAACTGTATGTCAAAAATAATAATAAAAAAAATGATAGATGCAATGAAGCCCAAACAATGTAAAAGGTCATAAATTAACAGATATTGATAAACCTATGTACTCACAACAAAAAGACAGTACAAATGAAACCTAGATGATGTAACAGGTGATAAAAATAACAGGCAATTTACAAAGATATGGTGACAGTGATGGAAAAGTGTGTAGGCTTAGATGAAGCCAAGATAACACACACATACATATATACGTAGAAACAGGATAATGAAATGCTTAAGAATACAGAGTTAGGTATGTATGTAAATAGATGTAGAATGTTTAAGGAATACAGACCTCAGTATAACAACAGACAACAGGCTTAAGTGTACAAATAGAGATAGAGTAATAGAATGTCTTAGGAATACAGACTTGGATATGATGATGATATCTTTTGAAATCCAGATTTGAGTTTATAAAAAGATAGGATGATAAATTATTTTAGGAATTGGAGCTTAAGTATAAAAATATGAAAGACATTCAAGTATGTCATATAGAGATAAGATGTCTTAGGAATAGACTTGGATATATAAATTAGAGATAAAAACAAAGGTTTACTTATATATAAAAAAAAGAGAAGAATCTAAACTAAGTAGAGACATGAGATGAAGTGATTTAAGGATACAGTCTTAAGAAAATAGGGGTAGAATGATGAAAAGTCTTGGAAATACAGGTTTGGATATGTAAATGACAGATAGAACCACATGCTTACTTACTCATATGAATAGAGAAGAAGATAAACTACGTAAAAACAAAACGATGAAACATTTTAGGAATAAAGTCTAAGAAAACAGAGACAGAATGGTGAAATGTCTCAGGAATACATGCTTAGATATCTAAATAACAGACACAAAAATAAGAATGAAAATAAAGAGATGACAATGGATTTTAGGAATAACCATAAGAAAATAGAGATAAAGTTATGAAATGTTTACTAAATATAGGCCTGAGTGTAGAGTAAAAAGTTCACATCCATTTTGCCAATAAAAACAACTTGAAGGACTGAAAAATTAAAAAAAATTCAAAGTAAATAAAAGAATACAAATACACAGGTTACATAGAACTTACGGGTTTTCTAGCATCCTCTGGCACACCTTGGCCATGGTGCTGAGTGTCTCTGTGGTGTTGGCCAGGGGGATCTCCTTGTGCTGCAACAGAAAACACAGTGTGAGAAGGGAGTGCAGCAGCAGCTATTGGTGGTGGTGGTGGTGAGGGATGGTAAGGGGATGGTGTGTGTGTGTGTGTGTGTGTGTGTGTGTGTGTGTGTGTGTGTGTGTGTGTGTGTGTGTGTGTGTGTGTGTGTATTCACCTAGTTGTAATTTTACAGGGCCTGGGTATCATACTCATGTGGCCCCGTCTCCACATCTACACACATCCAACTTTCCTTTAAAACTATGCACACTCCTCACTCAAACTATTCCACACCTCCACACATCTCTGTGGGAAACTATATTTCTTCACATCCTTCAAGCATATTCCCTTGGCTATCTTTTTACTATGCGATCTCGTAGTTCTATTTAAATTTTCCTCTCTCAACATCATTTGTTCATTATCCACTTCATCCAAACCGTTCAACAGTTTATAAACCTGTATTAAATCTCCTCTTTCTCTTCTTTGTTCCAAGGTAAGCAAATTCATTTCTTTTAATCTCTCCTCATAGGTCATTTCTGCCAATTCTGGAACCATTTTTGTTGCCATTCTCTGCAATCTCTCCAACTTCCTTATATGCTTCTTTTATAAGGGGACCAAACCACCCAGCATATTCAATCTTGGTCTAATTACCGTACTAATTAATTTCTTCATCATATCTTTATCCATATAATGAAAGGCTAATCCAATATTTCTAATCAAATTATATGTTTCTCCAAACATCTTGTCAATATGAGCCTCAAACTGCCCATGGTCTTGTATTATCACTCCCAAATCCTTTTCCTTTTCCACCTTTTTCAACACTACTCCTTCACCCATCTTATATGACCCTCTTGGCCGTCTTCCACTCTTCCCCATCTCCATTACATGACTTTTGCTCAGATTAAATTCCATCTCCCACCTCTTGCTCCACTCCCAAATCCTATCCAGATCTGCCTGTAAAATTTCACAATCTTCTTCACTCTTCACATACCTACACAACTTCGCATCATCCGCAAACAAATTAATATAACTGTTTACTTCCTCTGGCATATCATTAATATAGACAAGGAAAAGTATTGGTGCCAGCACTGAACCTTGTGGGACTCCACTCTCCACCACCAACCAGTCCGACTTTGCATCCCTTATTACCGTTCTCATCTCCCTCCATCTCAAGTAGTTTTCCATCCACTTTAACACTTTTCTCTTCAGTCCTCCATAAATCTCTAATTTCCATAGCAGTCTCATGTGAGGTACCTTGTCGAAAGCTTTTTTTAAATCCAAATATACACAGTCCATCCATCCCTCTCTCTCTTGTATTTTGTCAACCACTCTTGAATAAAAGCTCAGTAGATTTGTTACACATGACCTCCCTTTCCTAAAGCCAAATTGATGATCCGATAATAACTTATGATTCTCCAGGATCTAATAGAACTAGTTCAGGAGGTGCTGTGAACCTTCCATTAAAGCTAGTTGTGATCTCGTTGAATGTTTCCCTTTGTGTCTCACAACTCAAGGGGGTAGTCACAGCCTACCCTCTAAAGACAGCTCTCCTTCTTCACACAAAACTACATGCACTTACTACACATACACCCTTCACTCCAAATCAAAATTTAAAAGAAAAATGGGACCCGAAATAAACAACACCTCGGAGTCCCCCTCTGGGGAGGGGACCAAAAATGTCCCCAGGTCGGACACCTCTCCTGTTGAAGACCACAAATACCTTGACACCTCCCTCAACTTTTTCTACATTAACTTCTGCAACATTCGTGGTCTTAGATCTAATTTTCAATCTGTGGAACACCACCTCTCCTCTACTAAACCTCATCTTCTTTTCCTCACCGAAACACAGCTGTCTGAGGCAACTGACAGTAGCCCCTTCTCTGTTCCCTCCTACTTTCTCTATTCTCATTTTCATTCCAAAGCTGGATGTTGCGTCTATGTACGTAACGACTTAACTTGCTCTCGTGCCCACGCTCTTGAGTCTTCCAAATTTTCCACCATCTGGCTACGACTTAACAGTCACTCTCAAACTAAATTCATCTGTGCTGTTTATCTCTCCCCTAACTCTTCTGACTATAGTAATTTCTTTGACTACTTAACTTCTAAAGTGGAGCACATTCTGTCCCTCTACCCTTTCGCTGAGATTTCCATTCTTGGAGATTTCAATGTTCACCACCAGCTTTGGCTTTCCTCTCCCTTCACTGACCACCCTGGTGAACTAGCCTTCAACTTTGCTATCCTCCATGACCTAGAGCAACTGGTGCAACACCCTACTCGTATTCCTGACCGTCTTGGAGACACGCCCAACATTCTTGATCTCTTCCTCACCTCTAACCCTTCTGCTTATGCTGTCACCCTTTCATCTCCGTTGGGCTCCTCCGATCACAATCTCATTTCTGTATCTTGTCCTCTGGCGTTTTGCCTCTGCCAGTTGGGGGAACCTGAGGAGGTATTATGCTGATTTTCCCTGGAATGATTATTGCTTCCGTGTCAGAGACCCATCTCTTTGTGCTGAACGCATAACAGAGGTGTTAGTATCTGGCATGGAGGCGTACATTCCTCATTCTTTTTCTCAACCTAAACCTTCTAAACCTTGGTTTAACTCAGCCTGTTCTCATGCTATACATGATAGAGAGGTTGCCCACAAAAGGTACTTGAGCCTTCCATCTCCTGAATCTCATGCACTTTATATCTCTGCCCGGAATCATGCCAAGTCTGTTCTTCAACTTGCCAAACACTCTTTCATAAATAGGAAATGTCAAAATCTTTCAAACTCAAACTCTCCTCGTGACTTCTGGCATCTAGCCAAAAACATCTCAAATAACTTCACTTCTTCATCTTTCCTCCTTTATTTCATCCTGATGGCACCACTGCCATCTCTTCTGTCTCTAAAGCTGAACTCTTTTCTCAAACCTTTGCTCACAACTCCACCTTGGACGATTCTGGGCTTGTCCTCCCTCTCCTCCTCCCTCTGACTATTTCATGTCTACAATCAAAATTCTTCGTAATGATGTTTTCCATGCCCTTGCTGGCCTAAACCCTCGGAAGGCTTATGGACCTGATGGGGTCCCTCCTATTGTTCTCAAAACTGTGCTTCTGTGCTTGCACCTTGCCTGGCCAAACTCTTCCAACTTTGTCTATCGACTTCTACCTTTCCTTCCTGCTGGAAGTTCGCCTACATTCAGCCTGTTCCTAAAAAGGGTGACCGTTCTAATCCCTCAAACTACCGTCCTATAGCTTTAATCTCTTGCTTGTCTAAAGTTTTTAATCTATCCTGAATAGGAAGATTCTCAAACATCTGTCACTTCACAATCTTTTGTCTGATCGCCAGTATGGCTTCCGTCAAGGTCGCTCTACTGGTGATCTTCTGGCTTTCCTTACTGAGTCTTGGTCATCCTCTTTTAGAGATTTTGGTGAAACTTTTGCTGTTGCGTTAGACATATCAAAAGCTTTTGATAGAGTCTGGCATAAAGCTTTGATTTCAAAACTGCCCTCCTACGGCTTCTATCCTTCTCTCTGCAACTTTATCTCAAGTTTCCTTTCCGACCGCTCTATTGCTGCTGTGGTAGACGGTTACTGTTCTTCTCCTAAACCTATTAATAGTGGTGTTCCTCAGGGTTCTGTCCTGTCACCCACTCTCTTTCTATTATTCATTAATGACCTTCTTAACCAAACTTCTTGCCCTATCCACTCCTACGCTGATGATACCACCCTACATCTTTCCACGTTCTTTCAGACGTCCAACCCTTCAGGAAATCAACAGATCACGCGGGACGCCACGGAACGCCTGACTTCCGATCTTTCTAAGATTTCCAATTGGGGCAGAGAAAATCTAGTAGTTTTCAATGCCTCAAAACTCAATTCCTCCATCTATCAACTCGACACAACCTTCCAGACAACTATCCCCTCTTCTTCAATGACACTCAACTGTCTCCTCTTCCACAATGAATATCCTCGGTCTGTCCTTTGCTCATAATCTTAACTGGAAACTTCACATCTCATCTCTTGCTAAAACAGCTTCTATGAAGTTAGGTGTTCTGAGGCATCTCCGACAGTTTTTCTCGCCCCTCCAACTGCTTACTCTGTATAAGGGCCTTATCCGTCCCTGTATGGAGTACTCTTCGCATGTTTGGGGGGGTTCCAGTCACACAGCTTTGCTTGATAGGGTGGAATCGAAAGCTCTTCGTCTCATCAACTCCCCTCCTCTGACTAACTGTCTTCAGTCTCTTTCTCACCGCCGAAATGTTGCATCCCTTTCTATATTTTATCGCTATTTTCATGGTAACTGTTCTACTGATCTTGCTAACTGCATGCCTCCCCTCCTCCTGCGGCCACGCTACACAAAGCTTTCTTCTTCCTCTCATCCCTATTCTGTCCAACTTTTTAATGCAAGAGCTAACCAGTACTCTCAATCATTCATCCCTTTCACTGGTAAACTCTGGAACTCCCTCCCTGCATCTGTATTTCCAAATTCCTACAACTTGTCTTCTTTTAAGAGGGAGGTATCGAGGCATTTGCTCCCCTAATTCTGGCTGACGGTTTTGGCACTTTTTGTACTCTTTGGAGAGCCAGCGCTCAAGTGGGCTTTTTTCTAACTTTCTTTTTTTTACCCTTGGCAAAAAAAAAAAAAAAAAAAAAAAAACCATATCCAATATTTCTTTATCACCCTCTCACAAATCATACCGACCACACTTGTTAAAGACACAGGGCTATAGTTAAGAGGCTCTTCTTTACTGCCTCCCTTATAAATGGGCACCACTTCAGCTCTTTTCCACTCTACCGGTACTTCCCTGGTTTCTAATGAGCACCTTACAATATCATATAATGGATCTATCAATTCTTCTCTACATTCCTTCAATAATTTGCCTGAAACTTCATCTGGTCCCATCGCTTTATCATCTTTAAGTTCCTCCAACATTTTATATAACTCCTTTTTAGTTATCTTAATGTCATCCATGTACACATTTCCTTCATTTCCTGTGTGTGTGTGTGATGAGGTTTTGTTAAAGTAGGTGTGTTCTACGGTGTGTGTGTGTGTGTGTGTGTGTGTGTGTGTGTGTGTGTGTGTGTGTGTGTGTGTGTGTGTGTGTGTGTGTGATGAGGTTTTGTTAAAGTAGGTGTGTTCTACGGTGTGTGTGTGTGTGTGTGTGTGTGTGTGTGTGTGTGTGTGTGTGTGTGTGTGTGTGTGTGTGTGTGTGTGTGTGTGTGTGTGTGTGTGTGTTTATTTCTGACTTCCTCTCTTGTTTCTATACACATATAGATTTACCTATTTGCGTTTGTTACATTATTACACTTCTTTCTTTCAAACACATGTCATTTCCATCTTCCTCTACATAACTTCTTTCCCTAGTTCTTCTTCTTTGTTACCTGTCTTCACCTTTCACTCTTATTCCCTTAAATTTACCGTACTCTTATCCTCTTTTACTTCATCTTCATCTCTCTTTTCTTCTCTGCTAATGCATGTAAACTATTATCATAACATTATAACATTTAAAAATTTTGGGGTACTTCACCTCTTTTATTCTATTTAATAATGCATGTTTTTATTACCATCATAACCTCCTTATTTTTTTCATCTCTTCATTTATCTTCTTTTTTAATAATTTCACTCTACACACGTCCACACACACACACACACACACACACACACACACACACACACAAAGTGCAACAGAAATGAAAGGTTGATTTGTAAGTTAAAATGTGAGGAATATAGACTCCTTTGAAAATTGTGTAATTCTTCTCCTTCACCAATGTGTGTGTGTATTTACCTATTTACAAATAGGTAAATAGGTAAATACACACACACATTGGTGAAGAAGAATTACGCAATTTTCAAAAGAGTTTATATTCCTCACATTTTAACTTACAAATCCCAACCTTTCATTTCTGTTGCACTTTACCTTTCCTCCTCAATAGACCACTCCTCTCTTCTGCTTCTACATAACTTCCTCCTCTGGTATTTCTCCTTTATTGTCTGTCTTTCTCTTCATCTGACAGTTCCATTATCTTACACCACAAAATTCTATCCACTAACACACACACACACACACACACACACACACACACACACACACACACACACACACATACACACACACACACACTTTACTGGTAAAAGGAAAAGAATAACAGTTTTCAATGAATGCGTCACACTTTCACTCTGACCTTTAGCTATTGCATTACACTGACTGCTGACTATCTTACACCACAAAATTTTATCATGTAACACACACATATACACACAGACTATGATGATAAAAGGAGAGAAATAACAGTTTTCAATGAATGCTGTACACTTTCACTCTGACCTTTGGCTATTGCATTACACTGACTGCTGCATTACTGTGTCCTGTTTGAGGTACCGGCTCACAGCAACACTCTGACCTTATCTCCTTGGAAGTGATTGTAAGAAATTGATCCTCAGCAAAAAAGTAAATAAATAAATACAATAAATAAATAAAATGAAATATATAACAATGATAAACAAATAAGTGAATAAATAAGAAGTTAAATCAAAAGGAAAAGGAAAAGTAATACGATAATATTAATCTTAGTATATCCTTGACAAAACAAATAAAGTAAAGTCAAAAGAAGGAAAGTAATGATAAAATTTATCTTTGTCTATCCTTGAAAGAAAAACAAAGTAAAATCAAAAGAAAAAGGAAAGTAATACAATGAAAATAATTGCTGTTTATCCATTGAAAAAAGAATAAGGCAAAATTCAATCTGGTCTATTGTTCAGAGAGAGAGAGAGAGAGAGAGAGAGAGAGAGAGAGAGAGAGAGAGAGAGAGAGAGAGAGAGAGAAAATTAACACTTAGGAAAATGACAAAAATCCATTATGATCTATCACTGGAAAAAAATAATAATAATAAAAATAAATCTTAGTGTACTCTTTGATGAGAAAAATGAATAAATCCTGGTCTATCATAAAAAAAAAAGATAGGAAAAAAATTAATGATAAGATAAATAGATAAACACAAATAAATAACAATACTACAACTAATAACAATAACAACAAAACTAGCTCACTCTCTTTCTCACACTTTCATCAAGGCTAAGTACTTTCTTCACCATCACACTGTTTGTCCCATTTGAGTCACCATCCTGCTTCCTCTCCATGCTCACCAAGACTCTCTCTCTCTCTCTCTCTCCCTCTCTCTCTCTCTCTCTCTCTCTCTCTCTCTCTCTCTCTCTCTCTCTCTCTCTCTCTCCTAATACTTTGCTTCATTCTCTTCTTTCTTCTCTTATTCTCTAATTCTGTCTGTAATCTCATTTATTCCTTTACTTTGTTTTTCTTCTGTTCTCCTCTGATGTGTGTGATCTGTGATCTTTATTTTCTCACTTTGTTTATTTTTCTATCTTCTCTCTCTCTCTCTCTCTCTCTCTCTCTCTCTCTCTCTCTCTCTCTCTCTCTCTCTCTCTCTCTCTCTCTCTCTTATTCTTGAATGGTTTCTATAAGATTCTCATTTATTCTTTTACTTTGTCTTTCTTCTCTTTTCCTCTGATATGTGTAGATGATCATTCTTTTCTCACTTTTTATCTTCTCACTTTTTATCTCTCTCTCTCTCTCTCTCTCTCTCTCTCTCTCTCTCTCTCTCTCTCTCTCTCTCTCTCTCTCTCTCTATATATATATATATATATATATATATATATATATATATATATATATATATATATATATATATATGTTAATTATCATTATAACTTTCCACTCTGTTTCTTCATCTTTTTCTTTTTGTTATTCTATTTAGTAATGCATGTCTATTCATCACTTCTCTGTTCTTTCATCTTCTTTATCTCCTTTTATCTCATAATGCTTGTTTTCTTGCATAATAACCTTCTCAGTTTCTCATATCTTCTCTCTTTTCATATCTATCTTCTTTGTAACATTCTAAATCACACTATTACTTAATTCATCATCTTCTGCCTTCTCTTACTAACCAATGCATATTTACTACTATCAGAACCTTACTTTCTCTCAAGTTATCTTCTCTCTTCTCGAATCTAGTTTTATTAATGTTCTGACTCACATTATATTACTGCATCATCTTCTTTTATCATCATTATTATTATCATTACTCCTCACTTTCTCTTTTCCTCAATCCATCTTCTTTATCCTCAACTCTTATGGCAACATTCAGATACATATTCTATCACTTCATCATCTTTTCTTATACATCATTGCATCTTTATTCTTTGGTTCTCATTTCCTTGTTCTTTTAATCTATTTTCTTTTCTCTTCTCAAATCTTCTAACTCACATTCCACTATTTCATCATCTTGTCTTATCCACCAGTGTATTATTTACTCTGACTCTATACTCCCTTTCTCATTTTCTTAATTAATCTTATCTCTTCTGAAATCTTATTGCAATAATGAGACACATTCTATTAATTCATCATGTTCACTCTTTTCACATGCACACTTTCTGCTTTTCTCAATTCATCTTCTCTGTTCTTAAGTCTTACTGCAACATTCTGACTCACATTCTCTTATATCACCACCTTGTCTTATCCAGTAATGCATGTATGTCACTATCAGATAATAGGATTAAATCTTTTCCCATGCTACCAGTTAGGTCATTAGCAGATTGGTCTTATCAGTGAGTCACGGGAGTGTAAGGTGACATAATGCTAGTTTGTAATAGCCACTGTGCTCAAGTAATCCTCTTTATGTACTTTTAGCATATTATCACATTTCTCTTTAAGCTTGACCTTTTCACTGTGATATACTACAATAACACCAGACTCTCTCTCTCTCTCTCTCTCTCTCTCTCTCTCTCTCTCTCTCTCTCTCTCTCTCTCTCTCTCTCTCTCTACTAGCATCTACAAGAAAGTTAGAGGTTAAAGTTAAAAGAACAGTTTGTTTGTTTTTCTACCAAGTTTAAAGATTAGATGTAGTTGTAGAGGAAGTCAAGATGTCTCACAGCAATTAGTGATTAGTAATAGCAGCCAAAAGGTTGTCATAATATTATATGGTTTGCACAATCTTTCCTTTTATTTATTTTTTTCCCCATTACTAAACTTTATCTATTTCTGTTTCATCCCTTCTCATGATCTGAACTATTGCAGAAGAGCACCTCTGAATCAAGACTGACATAACATTGTTGATTTGAAACTTTTCTAACTTTTTTCGAGCAACAATCAAGTCAAAATTTTTCTTTCATTCATCTATCACTACGTACTACATCCTATATGTCAGGCCAGCAATCCCAGACAGGATGACTGAAAAAGAGCACCACACACCATTCACATTCATAGCTTTGTCAGACTTTTGTGGGAAGGGGAAGATAAGGAAAAACCATAATTTAATAGTTAAAAATAAATAAATAAAGATATATTCCAGTGATAATTGGTTTTAAAAAATATGGCTTATAAGATAAGTGGCAGCAAAATTCTCAAGATCATTAACAAGGATATGACAAATAATGAGTCCAGGACTGAAAAAATTAAGTTCCAGAAAGAATTAGGAAGTAATTGTTTGTCAAATAGAGTGGTAAATGAATAGAACAGTCTCAGGAAATCATGTTGTTAGTGGCAAATTAATAGGGAACTCTAAAGGATGAGATAAATTTGTCAATACGAATGATAGGTGGAAATGTATAAGAATATTTCATACAGGGACTGCCATGTGTAAGCCTGAAGGCTTCCCATATTTTCTTACATTCTACAAGCACACAAAGCTGAGACACCAAAGCACCATACCTCTGTGACAAACTTTGATGTGGCTTCACTAAGAATCTTGAGCATTGGCGTGGAGTTGGCATAGAAGAGACTCATCTTGTTGCCAAGCTGGTGGTCAATGCAGAGAGTCTCCTCCGTCCCATTGTTGGCCACTGTGCCACTGCTGCCGTTCTGCTCTATCCTGGTGCGCATGATGATCCGGCGGTAGTAACTGAAGTCGTTCTGAATGGCTGGGGTGGTCATCTGAGGAGAGGTCATGGTGAGACTTCGGCTGCTGTTAGTACTATCAGGTATCTATGCTGTGGTGTTCCCATTGGTACCATCTACTACTCTCTTATTCATTTGTCTTGGTGTCAGTATCATCTTTTGAAATATATTTAACCTTGTAATGCAGTATTTGATTTGTAACTTGATTCATGGCAGTTAGTGGATTGCATCTTTTAGGAATTATACTCTAAATTTCTAACTCAACTCAACAAAAATTCAGCGGTTGATGGGTTGGATTCACTAAACTTGAGAATAAATTTAAGCATTCATATAAACTTTTCCTCCTTCCTTCCTTCTTTATTTGATTGTATTTACCTAACTTTTACCTTTACACACAGAAATTAGACAAGACAATAAATACTATGTGTGTATGTATATTTATTCATTCATTCCTTACCTACATATACATAAAGATAACACATCTCAACATCTCTTTAATTAATCTCTCACTAAGAGCATTTCTTTTTTTATGTAAGAGAGAGAGAGAGAGAGAGAGAGAGAGAGAGAGAGAGAGAGAGAGAGAGAGAGAGAGAGAGAGAGAGAGAGAGAGAGAGAGAGAGAGAGAGAGATGGGATAAATATTGTGAAACGTCCCTTTTAAATGAGATGATGTCATAGGCAGATGGAAATACAAAAGCAGGCAGGCAACTGCACAAATTACCAGAGAAAGGAATGAATGACTGAGAGTACAGAAATTACCAGAATGAATGAATGATGAGCATATACTGGCTAACTCTTGCATTAGATCCACAAGTACTGCACTGATTCAAAGGATACCCGTGACAACTCTTACATCTAACACATAGTACATACCTTCAGCTCGTCAAACTTGAGGGTAAACTCGAGAATTTCAGCAAACTGTTTCACAAGTGCCTGCTGATACTCCAAGTGTGCAGTTGGGGTCATCTCCGGCCCACACAGCTCCGCCAGGATTCTCGGGACAATCATCTCTGTGCAGGATAGATCAGTGATGGTGAGATACAAAAAATAAGAAGAAATAAAGATAGAAATGATGGATGGATGAGGATGAATGTGAATGAAATGATAGATGGATGGAGATTAAAAAAAAAAAAAAAAAAATTAAAAGTGAAATAAAGTAAAAATGCAAGGATTCTCGGCACTATCATCTTAGTGCAGGATGGGCCAGTGACAGTGAAGTACAGAAATAAGGTGAAATAGAGAAAGAGACAAAATGAAAGAAATGATATATGGATGGAGGTAAAAAAAAAAAAAAACAAGGATTCTCAGCACAATTATCTCTGCGCAGGTTAAGTTTGTGAAAATTAGATAAAAAAATAAGATGAAATAGAGAAAAAAAATTATGAATGAAATGATGGATGGACGGAAATGAAATGAAATAAAATAAACAGGCCAGTGAAAGTAAGGTACAAAATCAAGATATAATGAAGAAAGGGAGAAGTAATTAAAAATGATAGATGGATGGAGGTAGGATAAAATATATAAATAAACAAACAAATAAAGAGTCAAATATAATAAAAATGAATTAATACGTAGACAAATTAATAAAAAATAATAAAATGTCAGGAGGATGAAAACATACAAAAATAGCAAAATAAACAAACAATAAATGAAATAAATGCTAATCAAATAAAACAAATAGATTAATAAATTCTGAAATGAAAAAAATATTACAAGAGAGAGAGAGAGAGAGAGAGAGAGAGAGAGAGAGAGAGAGAGCATAAACAACCGCAGGCAGACACGAACCGCCACAAAAGAAGAGCAGATGAGTGAGAGGAGAGTGAGAGAGGGAGAGTGAGAGAGTAAATAAGAGATAATAGGAGGAAGAATTGATGAGGGAAGAGAAAGGGAGAAAAGAAAAGTAGGGGAAGAGGTATAGAATTTTCAAGAGAGAGAGAGAGAGAGAGAGAGAGAGAGAGAGAGAGAGAGAGAGAGAGAGAGAGAGAGAGTATACATAAATCAGGGAGGAGAATAGAAGAATTGTAAAGAGAAGGAGAGATGAAGAACGAAAAGAGAGAAACAAAAAGTGGAAGAGGGAGGGTGAGAGAAACGAAAATATATATGAATAGAGAGAGAGAGAGAGAGAGAGAGAGAGAGAGAGAGAGAGAGAGAGAGAGAGAGAGAGAGAGAGAGAGAGAGAGAGAGAGAAGCAGAAATATAGCTTTTCAAATGGAATACAACAGTGAAATGTAATGCCAGAATACTATACAACAACAACAACAACAAAAACAACGAGACAAGAAAAACAACAGCATAACCCGTCCCCCGCAAAAAAAAAAAAAAAAAAAAAAAACAAAGACAAAACAACCCTGAAGAATGAAAAAAAAAACGAAAAAAAAAAAAAAAAAAACGAAGGATGAATACAAAAAAGCAAAAAAAAAAAAAATAAAATAAAACAACAAATAAGAAAAATCAAATAAACCCAATAAAACACACACACACACACACACACACACACACACACACACACACACACACACACACACACACACACACACAGCCCTTTTTACCCCCGTTTCCTATCCCCACACACACACACACACACACACACACACACACACACACACACACACACACACACACACACACAGAAACACACTTACCGATATCGTTGGAGAAGAGATAGAAATGTTTGAGCTTCTGAACCAAAGGGGTAACAATCTCCCACGCCTTCCTCTGGCAGTCATCCGCTGGGTCGCTGATAGCCTGAGGGGAGAGACAGAGGGGAGAGAGTGTGAGAGGTGTCAGAGAGAGAGAGAGAGAGAGAGAGAGAGAGAGAGAGAGAGAGAGAGAGAGAGAGAGAGAGAGAGAGAGAGAGAGAGAGAGAGGGGTAAAGGTTGATTAAAGAGAATGCGTGAAGGAAGGAGGAATAAAAGGAGAGTGAGAAGAGATGTAAAGATAATGAAGAGAGGAATGATAGAAAAGACGGAGAGAGAGAGAGAGAGAGAGAGAGAGAGAGAGAGAGAGAGAGAGAGAGAGAGAGAGAGAGAGAGAGAGAGAGAGAGAGAGAGAGAGAGAGAATATTGAGAGAGGAAAAAAAAAGAGTGAAGAGAATAGAGAAAGGAAAAGGAGGAATGATGACAGAATTAAGTTGATAAAAGGAGGTGAATGAATGTCAAAGAAGGAAAGAAAGAAAGAAAAATAGGATAGATGGACGAAATGGAAGGAAAATAGTGATGGATAGAATGAAGGAATTGGACATGAAAGAAGTGAGAGATAATCTGAAGGAATGAAGAAAGAAATGAAGGAAGGAAAAGAGGAAGGAAATCATTGTTCTTCTTTCCCAGGACGCGGAGAAAGAAGTGATGATTTTAACCTTTTTCTCCTTCCTTCTTTCCTTCTCTATTTCATTCGACCTAACTCTCACGGACACAAATGGGAAGGTATAATAACATGGGTGTGTTTGCTTATGATTTTCTCCCTCATCTATGTAAACAAATTGTACTTTCTTGTTAATACATAAAAAAAAAAAAATAATAATAATAACAATAAGTTCATTCTAGTTTCTTAATATTTATACCATGGTGTGTGTGTGTGTGTGTGTGTGTGTGTGTGTGTGTGTGTGTGTGTGTGTGTGTGTGTGTGTGTGTGTGTGTGTGTGTGTGTGTGTTTACTACACTCTAATCTTCCCCTTTAACACTGAAGAAACACGACAAACACCTTTAAATTATTCATCTCACGGCACAGTAAAACATTAATTCGCAACTAAACACCTTTTCTGGAACACACAGAAACATTTATGGTCCCTTTTCTACATCACTTCTGCCTGCACCTCCATTACTTAAAAAAAAAAAAAAAAAAAAAGCTGAAATGACACGGTCTTTATAGTGTTCTACTGGTTCTAGTGACAGACAAACATTTCTACATTATTAACAGGAGAAACACTCTTGAGGACACGGTTAATCATCTCCTTTGAAAATTGTTGTGGTGAAGTGACACGGATATTTCAGGATGTTTTGATGTTTTTACTCACAGATTAATAACATTCTACCTCATTAACAGGAGAAACACCTTTATAGAACCCAGCTAACCATCTCTGTGGCCGTGGCTGTGGCGAGGTGACATGGGTTTCTTAAGGATGTTTTAATGGTTCTACTGACATATCAATAACATTTCTTCATTAGTAACAGGAGGAATAATCTTGAGGACCCAGCTATTTATCTATGTGGCATTTGAAAATAGCCATGATGAAGTGATACGAGTTTTTAGTATGTTTTAATGGTTCTTCTAACAGATTAACAGTATTGTAACATTATTAATATGAGAAACAGTGTTGAGAACGTGGCAAATCATCTCTGTGGCCTTTAAAAATAGTCGTTGTGAAGTGACACGGTTTTTTTTTCAAGAATGTTTTAATGATTCAAGAAACAGATTAACGACATTTCTACATAAATAATAGAAGAAATATCCTTGAGAATCTGGTTAATCATCTCTTTGGCCTTTAAAATTCGTCGTTGAGGTGACACAGTTTTTTTTTTTTTTTTTTAGAATATTTAAGTGTTTCCACTGACAGATTAACAATATTTCTACATTTTTAAGAGAAACACTCTTGAGAATCCAGCTCATAATTGTTGTGGCCTTTGAAAACAGTGAGAGAGCAAAGCGATTATGATCTAAGGCCTAAGAGTGTATTTGAACGTACGTACGTGTGTGTGTGTGTGTGTGTGTGTGTGTGTGTGTGTGTGTGTGTGTGTGTGTGTGTGTGTGTGTGTGTGTGTGTGTGTACGACTATCTATATCTACAAGTCTTTCCGGTTTAATGTCAGAAAAAGGACTGACGTGCCACACACACAAGCAGCGCCATCTTCTCTACACATCCTGCCCCACACACACACACACACACACACACACACACACACACACACAAACACACACACGGTTACAAAATCAGGCATACCCAGAAGATTCCTAACATTTCCCCGCGAGAATTTGCAAATGTCATCCGTAAATATTTTCCTTCCCTCTCCCTTTAAGATGTTGAAACACCTGACAGCACCAGAGAGAGAGAGAGAGAGAGAGAGAGAGAGAGAGAGAGAGGTGTCAGACTGCATACGTGGCATACTTTAATAATAATATTTTTATCATCAGTGTGTCCTCTCTCTCTCTCTCTCTCTCTCTCTCTCTCTCTCTCTCTCTCATATCTTCTAAGAGTGCTCTGAGGAGGAGGAGGAGGAGGAGGAGGAGGAGGAGGAGGAGGAGGAGGAGGAGGAGGAGGAGGAGGAGGAATACAAAGGAATACAAAGGGAAGCCAAACAGCAACAGACCTGTTGGTCCTTTCGAGGCTGTTTGAGGAGGAGGAGGAGGAGGAGGAGGAGGAGGAGGAGGACAACAACGACGACGACGACGACGACGACGACGAAGAAGAAGAAGAAGAAGAAAAGTAGTAGTAGTAGTAGTAGAAGTAGAAGTAGAAGTAGAAGTAGAAGAAGAAGAAGAAGAAGAAGAAGAAGAAGAAGAAAGAAGAAGAAGAAGAAGAAGAAGAAGAAGACGAAGACGAAGACGAAGACGAAGAGGAGGAGGAGGAGGAGGAGGAGGAGGAAAAACGGTAACTAGCTATTGATTAATTTTGCTACAATGAGTCATAGTCAAAAGCTAGTCAGGTGTGCTCTCTCTCTCTCTCTCTCTCTCTCTCTCTCTCTGAATCAATAAGTACTGCTTTTCCCCTAAACATTACTTGGATCTTTGCATCAATACGTCACATCAATGCCTTACAAAACACCTCATGAGTTTGTTCACAGTCTAATTAACAGGTGCGTCTATCTATACACCTGTCCGTAATTGGTGTCGTGGTATACCTGTCTATCTGTCCATCTGTCTATTTATGTGGGTATTCTTAAGGGTACTCAAACACTCTTATACAGGTCTTAGTGGGTGTTAGTAAGGGTTTTCAAGAGTGTCTCTATGGTTGTAGTGACATTTTAAACCCTTGAGTGCCATGACGCGTTTCCATATTCATTGTGGTTACTGTCTGGTGGTTTTATACAGCTTCAGAAACACATTTAGGGGACTCAGGTGATAGCTAACAGGCTCTAGTGGAAGTTGTTAAGGTTTTAGTGTTTTAGTGAAGTTGGTGATGGGTAACAGGGTTTTATGGTATTAAGGGTTTTCAAGGGTGTCTCTATGGTTCTAGTGACATCTTAGGGGTGTTTGAGATTCAGAATGACAACTAACAGGCTCCAGCGGAAGTTGTTTCAAGGATGTCTTTGTGATTTTGGTGATAAGTAACAATAGCAAAAACAATAATAATACTTTACAATGGTATTTCTATGATTATAAAAAAAAAAATATGTAAGAGGAGAAAGCTGACCAAGGACAACATAAAACGAAAAAAAAAAAAAAAGACCACCTAGTTGCCAGTTCTCTTGCAGGTCCGAGAGAGTTGGCAAAAAAAAAAAAATGGGATAAATGTCTTGAAACCTCCCTCTTAAATGAAGTCAAGTCATAGAAAGTTGGAAATATAGAAGCAGTTATGGAGTTCCAGAGCTAACCAGAGTAAAAAGATCTAATGAAAGTTACTGAGGTTTTCAAGTGTGTTTCTATGATCCTAGTTATAGGTAAGAGGTTCTATAAAACTACTGCAAGTTTTCACTTTAGTTTATGATTCTAGTGATGGTTAAACAGGGTTCTGCATCACTAAAGAGAGAACACACCACAAGAACTCAATTAGAACCTCCTTGGCTTCTGAAAATAGTATGGTTCTATGATTTCAATTACAGGTAAGAGATGATATAAAGTTAGTCATTTTCCCGTTAGTTTAAGATTTAAGTGACAATTCAAGGGTTCTGCATCTTCAAAGAAAGAAAACACCACAAGAATTCAACTAGAACCTCCTTGGCTTTTGAAAAATAGTATGCTTCTATGAGTCTAATAATGAGCAGTTTCCACGCTAGTTTATGATTCTAGTGACAATTAAACAGAATGCAAGAAAACACCACAAGAACTCGACTAGAACTCCCGTGGCCTTTGACAATAGTTCCGCTGGGAGACCAAAGCGTTTAGGAATACTGGTGTGGCATTATCTAAGACCTCCTCAAGGGTACAGTGCTTGAAGTGTTCCTCGGAGCAGAGCAAATGGGACCACGTGGGAGAGAGTAAACACACCACGTTGATTTGATGTCCGTGATTCTCAAACTTCTTAGTTCGCCGCAACTTACGCTAAAGAAAATGTACAATGGTTCTTTTTTTTATTTATCTGATTTATTTTTTTATTTACTTTATCTATTCATTTATTTTACCTTAATCATTATTATTATTATTGTTATTATCATTATTATTATTATTATTATTTATTTACTTATTTATGTATTCTTTCTTTTTTTGTGTGTGTAGTATGAGTGATACTGGTCAAGGACAAGAAAAAAATGAAAAAAAGGCTAACTCGTCTCGATCTACACCAAAGAGAATGTAAAGATACTTTTTATTTTTTTCTTATTCTTATCTACTTATTTATTTATCTCTTTGTGTGTGTACGAAGGATACTGGTCAATCGCAATTAAAAGAACGAAAAAGAAAGCTCCATTGCAGTCCATAAAGGAAATACATAAAGAGCATCCAAAATTAAAGAATAAGTGTCTTGAAATTAATAAAGAGAATATACGGAAGCAAACAGAAAGTATAAACTTGATTTTAAAGAGAAATTAAATGCGTTCTCCCTTTTCATCTGGACTAAGACTGTGTTGAGGGTGAGAAAGCCCAAATCTGGCGCTGAGAATTACAGTAACCAATTCCACACTTCCACTGACAATTCAGAGCATTTTAACCCTTCGCGTGACATTTAATTCGTTTCCTTATCACTAACAACTCTAAGACTCTTGTTTCATTGAAATAAAGCGTCATCAACATACCCTAACACATCACTTAATACTACCAATTGACACTTTCACCAACATTTCAGAACAGTTAACCCTTTTTTGTGCTATTTACTTCGTTTCTTTATCACTAACAACTCTTAAGATTCGTGTTTCAATGAAGTAAAGTATCACCAACATACAACTGAAACACGTGGCTTAATGGTATCTAAGGCTTTCACTGACATTCTGGAGCATCCTTTCTTAATATCTAACCAGACAGGGACGTTTCCTCTTGTTCTTATTCTTATTGACGTCAGAAATACATCAAAATGTACCCATCAGGCTTATCGTTATCAGTTGACGCTTTCACTGACATTTAACTCATCCTTTCTCGATCACTAAGCACTCTTAGCCACTTCCTATAACTCCAAGCTTTCACAACACACAATGAACTAGTTAGTATGAAATATTTACGTTCAGTACCTATGAATATGAGAACAGTAGTAACAGAAACATATCTCCCCTTCACAACACACGAAGAACCAGCTAGTATGAATTACTTAAGTACTGTACTTATGAATACGAGAGCAGCAACAACACAAACCCTCCGCAACACTTGTAAAACCAAACATGAATTAGTGACGTACCGTATCTACACATACGCAAACAGTAAGTACTAACACAAACCCTTCACAACACTCGATGAATTACGTACTGTACTTCTAAAATACGAAGGCAGAAACAACACAAACCCTTCACAACACTTGCATAACCAAACAGCATAAATTATCAACGTGCTGTACCTACACATACGCAAAGTAGTAACACAAACCCTTCACAACATTCCATGAATTATTGAAGTACTGTAATTATAAATAAGAAAGCAGTACCAACACAAACCCTTCACAACACTTGCATAACCAAACAACATGAATCATAAACGTACTGTACCTACCTCTAAATAAAGATTAAGAAGCAACACAAACCCTTCACAACACTCCATGAATTACGTACTGTAGTTCTGAATACGAGAGCAGTAACAACACTCATATAACCAAACGATAGGAATTATTTATGCAAACACATCCATATGCCTGTCACCTCGCGTCACTGGAGACCTCGCACGTGTTGACAATAGTATGGATGCGAACTGGTAAATTATTTCTTGTTTCCACTTCTTTTTTTTTTTTTTTCCCTCCTGACTGGTCGATACTATGCTGTCATAACTGTTTCCGTACTGATATCTTTGGGAGTTCACTGCAGGTGCGGCTAAGTAATATCGTCACTTATTATGCTAAATCTTGAAGTAAATGGACAACTTTGTCACCCAATAAAACAAAGAACAAAATACAGTGATGGATAAAATAGAAATAAAAAGAGAGGGAAAAAAGGGAAGGAGGAATGGCAATATTACAAATTTGCATGTATTGAACCGATGCAATTAACAACAATAACGACAACAGCAACAACAACAACAACAACAACTACTACTACTACTACTACTACTACTACTACTACTATCTATCTATCTACCTACCTATCTATATATTTGTTTGCCTATCTAATGTTTATTTTGTGTGTGTATGTATGTATGTATGTATGTATATCCAACAATGCACATTCATATTGATAAATCTCCTTTCTTGTTTTCCCATCACGTAGTTTGAAGGCACACACACACACACACACACACACACACACACACACACACACACACACTTCCTTCCTTTTGTTTCCATGTACGTAAATTGCCGTGTACGTATATCAGCTCACATGTACGTACGTCAAAGTGCGCGAAAAGAATGTTATTGTTGCGATGCACACGAACAAAGAGTACACACACACACACACATACACACACACACACACACACACACACACACACACACACACACACACGTGCATCAATACTCCTTAGGGTACAGACAAAGAAGAAGAGGGGAAAAATGATGATGAAGGAAGAAGAAAAAGAAGATAATATAAAAAAGAAGAAACAAAACAACAACAACAACAACAACACTAATCATGAAACTAGCAATAACCATAAAATATCAGAATAAATCATGGAAAAGGAAGGAAAAATGATGAGGAGAGAGGAAGAGGAAGAAGAGGAGGAAGAGAAGGAGGAGGAAAACAAGAAGTGGAGGGAACAAAGAAAAATCAGAGCCAAAAACCACAAGTGAAGAATAATACGAAAGAAATAACAAAAAAGTACAAAAAAGAGGACAGTGAAAAGAAAAAAACTGGAAAATCAGAGGAACAAAAGGAAAAAGAAGAAAGAAAAAAGAAACAAAAAGAACACCACCGCAATATTGAAACCACATTATCACTACTTATTCCTCTCTCTCTCTCTCTCTCTCTCTCTCTCTCTCTCTCTCTCTCTCTCTCTCTCTCTCTCTCTCTCTCCATTCCTTTCTTCAACACCTCCTCCAAACACACACACACACACACACACACACGACCTCTGTTCAAACCCACACTAACAGACACACAGACACACACACTACACCCCACTCCCCACCACCCCAACACTACACACTTATACACTAATCCCCAACTCCCCAGTAACAAACACCAATAGACACACATACACTTTAACCCCCCCTCTCATCCTCCCACCCCGAAAACACTACCCATTGTCCCTACACCCTCAACCACCATCACAACCCCACTCTTCTCCCGCCACCCCCACCAGCCCACAGACCTAACGCACGTGTCTCGCCTTCCCATATATGGTCTTGTGGTGCCGGTTTCACTAGCCAATCATAGCCCTCCTCCCTGCTACGTCATCGTTTCCCACCAGCCAATAGCAGCGCCCCACCGCCACCAGAGGCTGCGAGGTTGCCAAATGCTTTATGCACTTCTGGGAAATTTGAAGGTTTTATTTTGTCTTTTTTTTTTTTTGTACTTTTGTCTTTTTTTTTTTGAGGGGTTGGATGGAGGGAAGGGTGTGTGTGTGTGTGTGTGTGTGTGTGTGTGTGTGTGTGTGTGTGTGTGTGTGTGTGTGTGTGTGTGTGTTTTTATTTTATTTTGGAAAGGGGATTTATTTTGTGGGATTTCGTTTTAAAGAGAGAGAGAGAGAGAGAGAGAGAGAGAGAGAGAGAGAGAGAGAGAGAGAGAGAGAGAGAGAGAGAGAGAGAGAGAGAGATT